>NC_030389.2:29433592-29501353 GCF_001625215.2 Daucus carota subsp. sativus | reverse complement strand
CACTTGTCTGCCACCGCTTTTGACAACAAGCGTTTCGATTGTCATCAATACATTCCGACAAAATTATCTGTTTTTGTGAAACGACTTATATTTCAAAACAGAGGGAGTACAAGTTAATAAAAAAATCACTGTCACCTACTTTACAAGTCTCTACTTTCTACCTCGAATCTGCAACTCATAATAATTCCACACTTGTCTGCCACCGCTATTGACAACAAGCGTTTTCGATTGTCATCAATACATTCCAATCACAAAATATCTATTTTTGTTAAACGACTTATATTTCAAACAGAGGGATTCCAGTTAATACAAAAAATCACCTCATATACGTTACAAGTTCCTACTTTCTACCTCGAAATCTGCAATTCATAATAATTACACACTTGCATGCCACCGCAATTGACAACAAAAACGTTTTCGATGTCATCAATACATTCCGAAAAAATTATCTATTTTTGTCATAAATCCAGCACGATCAACTCATTAGTCAAATTATTAAGTTTTAGTACATAAAAAGTAATTCAAAACTTAAGTATTATTTTAATAATATTAAAGTCGATTATTAGTCATGTTAACCAACAATGTAAATTGTGAATTGTCTATATTGTAGATAAAATCATAAAATAAATTCATTAAATTTAAATTTAAATCATGAGTTTTTTAATTAAATAGTCTTGATCTAAAGTTTACTTCCATCATTTTTTGCCCATCAATCACACAAATTTTGTAGAATTTTCTCTAAAGTGAATATCCAAATCTTTTTTGCTATAAATGTCTTTTCATCTAATCATCCAACATATTCAAAATTGTTCTTTACAAATATAATTTGCTTCTACACACATGAATGTGCTTCAAGGCAATTTTATCAAACATAATGAAATAAGGTGTTTTATGAGGATTCCTTTTTACGAGTGTTCTACTTTGATGTAGCATTATATTTCAAAACAGAGAGAGTTCAAGTAATACAAAAAATCAGGTCACCTACTTTACAAGTCCCTACTTTCTACTTCGAAATCTGCAACTCATAATAATTACCACACTTGTCTGCCACTGCTATTGACAACAAGCGTTTTTTGATTGTCATCAATACATTCCGACAAAATTATCTATTTTTGTCAAACGACTTATATTTCAAAATAGAGGAATACAGTTAATACAAAAAATCATGTCACCTACTTTACAAGTCCCTACTTTCTACCTCGAAATCTGTTACTCATAATAATTACCACACTGTTTGCCACCGCTATGATACAAGCGTCTTCGATTCTCATCAATACATTCCAATCACAAAATTATCTATTTTTGTCAAACGACATATATTTCACAACAGAGGAGTACAGTTAATACAAAAAATCACGTCACATACGTTACAAGTCCCTACTTTCTACCTCGAAATCCGCAACTCATAATAATTACCACACTTGTCTGCCACCGCAATTGACAACAACCATTTTCGATGTCATCAATACATTCCGACAAAATTATCTATTTTTGTGAAATGACTTATATTTCAAACAAAGGGAGTACAAGTTAATACAAAAAATCACGTCACCTACTTTACAAGTCCCTACTTTCTACCTCGAATCTGCAACTCATAATAATTACCACACTTGTTTGCCGCTCCTGTTGACAACAAGCGTCTTCGATTGTCTTCAATACATTCCAATCACAAAATTATCTATTTTTGTCAAACGACTTATATTTCACAACAGAGGAAGTACAAGTTAATATAATAAATCACGTCACATACGTTACAAGTCCCTACTTTCTACCTCGAAATCTGCAACTCATAATAATTACCACACTTGTCTGCCATCGCAATTGACAACAACCGTTTTCGATGTCATCAATACATTCCGACAAAATTATCTATTTTTGCGAAACGACTTATATTTCAAAAGAGAGGGAGTACAAGTTAATACAAAAAATCACGTCACCTACTTTACAAGTCCCTACTTTCTACCTCGAAATATGCAACTCATAATAATTACCACACTTGTCTGCCACCGCTATTGACAACAAGCGTTTTCGATTGTCATCAATACATTACAATCACAAAATTATCTATTTTGGTCAATTGACTTATATTTCAAAACAAAGAGAGTACAAGTTAATAAAAAAAATCACATCACATACGTTACAAGCCCCTACTTTCTACCTCGAAGTCTGCAACTCATAATAATTACCACACTTGTCTGCCACCACTATTGACAACAAGCGTTTTCGAAGTACAATGCTCAAGAGTTAGTATGGATTTTTTTATGGTACAAACCAGAGCTCCTTGTATCCTTTAGAATATCATACCAAATTAATAGCCAACAAGTGCATTGAGCCTTCTTCTATACAGTACACCAAATTCAAGCATTTCTGACAGCCATTTTAGCCTATATTCAGTCAGAAATATGCTTTCTTCCTCTGTCGGAAAAATTATAGTCAAAATTCTGAATTGCGTAGGAAGTTACAGTTTTGTTGGAAGGTAATGTGGGACCCACTACTTATTATAATAATAAATTGAACATCTGACAAATAGGTCCGTTAAAAATTTACAATTAAAAATGAAAAAAAAACATAAATTTATTTCGTACTAAAACAATAATACAAACCTTCTGACAGATAAACTTAGTCATAAATTACATACTTCAGACATAGACTAATATCCTCTGCAATACCATATGTATTGAAAATGAAACTAATGCAACTACACTTACAAAACCATAATTAAGTTGCAGCTTATATTAAACATTCATAAACAAAAGAGTTGCGAAATTCGTCGTCAAAAACATACAAAGGATAGCAAAGTTCACTACTAACAACATAGTTACAAGTTCACGGTTCAAAAACATAAAAAGGGTAGCAAACTTCACTGCTAACACCATATATTGTATTCTCCTCCATCTTTCGGAGTCTTCTTATCAGCCCGTGTCTTTTCTTCTCTCTGAATCTTTCACATATTGTCACACATATGCTCTATTACAGATTGAGGATCAACAGTGTGATATTCCTGTGAAACAAAACAAATAATTCATACTCCATCAGTAATTTTAGTTTATGAATAACAATGCATAATAGAGCTCATATTTGTTTAACAGATAGCAGGGAGCCTATGTTTGTTTAGAAGAAGGGAACCAGCTATGGTCTTGACATCGTTGAAACTGGATTAAAACCTTAGATGCATGCTATAGAATCTCTGTAGCAGAAAGGAGCATACAAAGCCAGGGGACGCATTCTTACACAGATATATCGTTCTAAATAACATGGAGATACCTAAGAGATATATTTCCTGTCAGTAACGTGATATTAATATTCCCCGACAAAATTCATCATTTCTCTGCACCATTGTAGTGGTTATTAAACCAAATTGCACAACAAATGCTTCTAAATATCATCATGTGTAGAAATAAGATGCTAAGATAGGTGAATACGAGCCATCAGTGTAGTTATGTGGAAGCTAATCCCTGATGAAGTACCAATTAAGCTCGTAAAATCAATTATTGTTATAAAATTAGTTATAAAACTATTGTTTCTGACATAAAACTTATTGTCTAAGGAAGTTTGGCATTGTCCTCGTGTAGCACTTATTTTGAAAACTCAATCTATAACTCCTCCTTAAATCTTTTACATGTGGTTCTTTTTAATTTATACATCTCTCTCCTTTCTTTATACATATGCTTGGGTTCACAAGACAACTAAGTCAAATTGCTTACTGAAATAATCTCTCGGGATTGTGGATCTAGTCGCTAATATGATCCATGGATATAGTAGAACCATCTATAGGTCATAAAATCAACGATTTATGGTTATTTTATTTGAGTCACATTTGGCCTTGAAAGTGTTGTTTCAACATAAAAATAATTTTAAAATGATGTGTCCCATGTCTTTGTCTAGTATATGTTTTGGAACCTCTGTAATGCTTTGTTCTCCAACTAAAGTGGTTCTCCATAATATTAACATATAGAATTAAATCCATACTATTGAAATTCATGTGAATGTATCTGAATATTCATGCATACCTTCCTCTTCGAAACCTATCTAAACTGTGGGGTGCTAATGTTGTTTTTGGTTTGGTATTATACTCATGGATACAGTTAGGAAGATCAAATCCTATTTTTTCACACATCGACGTTCTTTTTTGTTTAAGTTCTAAAATTGAATATGCGTTCTCAAGTGAGAGTTAAAGCAAAAGTATTTTTTTAACTTTCATTTGAAATAATTATAATTATTATTTTCAAGATGGTAAAACTGTTATGCAGAACTACCATTGGGTTTTATGCTTTTCTTCATGCTTTACTTGATCATGGAGATACTAGGTGTTTATGTTTACTCTTTTGGTTCGTATAAAATATGTTTATGTATTATAATCATAACTCCCTTCTAAAAGTCGGTGATTAATCATGATTAGTTACCGATTAATCTCTGTTCCGTAACTCGTCGAACTGATTAAATATCTGATTATTCAATTAATCATCCCATTAATCCCCGAGCAATCTAGTTAAATCCCTAATTAATCCTTATTATGTGATTTCACCGATTAAGTCCACCTCCCGCTTTTTACAACACTGACTTCTGGGTACAATTAGGAAGATCAAATCGTTTTTCTTCACATATGCTAGGCCTTCCTTTGTTAATTTAATTAGGCTAATTTTTAGCAAAAGTAATTTTAACTTGCATTGGGAATGACTATTAAATTATTAATTAGTTGTTCAAGATGTCAAACCTGTTATACAGAACCAACATTGTGTTTTATAGGTTTCTCTATGCTTTTCTAGATGATCCATGTTTAAGTGTTTATATTTACTCTTTTTTTCATACAAAATATTTCCTTTGAATCAGAGGTATCTATATTTGCACTCATTTGTATGAAATAAACTTTACATACAGTGTAGCTTTATTCTCGTATTTAGCTCTTCCTTATTATGAAAGTAGTAAATCCAATGGTGTCTTAGGGGATCTAAAATTGCTTCTTCATGTTGTTTGAAAACTCCAGGCTGAAATTCCAGAGCTATATGAAGAGGCTGGTTGAGACTGGGTTTTATCTGTGAACCTCGATCGAGTAGTATGTACGATTGGGGCACTACTAATTAGGTCAAGGTCTTATTCCGATAGACAACACCGGTAAATAGTACGTGCAAAAGAGTGGAGGCCCCCAATTAAATATTATCAAGCCTATATATATTATAGACATATGCAACAGTTTTATTTTATTTTTATTATATGTTGATTAAAATTCTAAATTTATATTTTTTGTCACTTGCCGATTATCATTAATATTATTGTATATTTTTATGATTTTTTTGAGCAATTATATATTCTTATGTTAGTGTTTCATTGAATTTTATTATTAATTGCTAAATTACTTTTTGAGTCTTTTGTATCAATTTATAAAGTATTCTTAGTAGATAAATTTTAATTACACAAATTAAATATTATAATTTTACTTATTTTTCTATATTATATATTGTGAATATATTTAAAATGAATTTTTAAATTATGCACAAGCCTACCCAATTAATTCTATAATTTTGCACAAGCCTACCATATTATTTCTGAACTCATATTCAAATGCTGCAAAACAAAAACTATGATATAATCAAATAAATTTAATGAAAAATGCAAAACAATATTGGATTAATATATCAGAAATGAGTTAAATTCATATTTTATGAACATTTATATAATATAATAATAAAATTAATATAAATGGAAGAATATAAGATAAAATTTTGTATTAAAAGAATAATTTTTAATGAGATATACAAGTCCATTTTATATTGTGAATTTCAATTTTCACTCTTTATAATATGCACATCTATATTACAACTTTAGTACTATCATTTACATGATGAAATATATTATTATATGAATATTTTAATATGTTAGATATTATTTCATATGTTAGATATTATTTTTATGTTCTTTTATTAAATTGAATTCTTTTAATCCAAAATATCTAAAAAATTTCTGAACGTATTTCTCATATTCAAATATAGAAAACTCATTTAAATGTTTTATTTTTCACAAAATAAACAAGTTACTATTAAAATATAGAATTCCTTTGACTTTTAAGTTTTCAAATAAATATTTTAAATGATACATAAATATTTACTATAAAACCTCTATAATACCAATAGAATTCTAGAAAATATTATCTTAAAAAAAATTGTTTTCATGCTCATTACACAAATTTGGGATAATTAAATTTGATTTTTAGTAATACATTATCCAAATACCAATGTACAATTAGTGTCCGCATATATATAAATAAGTACACTCTTGTTTTTACCCTAGCTTCTTCTCTCCGCCGCTTGAAATTCTAGTCTTTTTTCTTCTCTCTGGCTTGGATCCCCGTAGCAACCTTAACTTGCTTAAAAAGGTACACCAGTCATTTCTCCGGTACATATATATAGATACATGTATATGTATAATCTCATGTTTATGCTTATTTATCTTGTTAGTTTTTAAGATGATAATTGTTTTCTTATTATATATACATATAATAATCTTTGGGGATTATGCATGGCACCATTCTTCTGTAATAGGATTGGGGATTTAGAATATCATATACCATAATTTTTGGGGTTGTCTGTATTGTAGCCTAACAAAGTTATATTGACCAAAATTTTCATCAAGCAAGCTTCAGAGATATAAAATCAGTGATTTATTTTTGTTCTACTCATATTTGGCCTTGAAAGTGTTGTTTTTAACATAAAAATACTTGTTGAATGATGTGGTGCATATCCTTTTCTGTAAATGTTTTGGAAGGAAGCACTCTTTCAATCTTGGATCTTCAATAAAATGACAACCAAACCAAATTGTCAGGTAAAGGAATTTGGGGATCTCATATGTTCTATACCATGGTCTTTGATTTGTGTAAAATATTAGAAATGACACCATGGTATTAAAAAAATATTTTAGGAAGATTAAAACACATGGTTCTCTAAACTAAAGTGGTTCTCGGTCATATAAAATAAAGTTCACACTATGAAAATTCAAATTTAGGATGACAAAAATATCTAACCAAACTATTATAACAAATTAATTATGCATATCTTCCTTATTGTAGTTTATTATAGATTAGTTGTCATAAATATATAAATACAAGCACACTCTCCATTGTACTCTTGCTCCCTCTCACCCCCTTGAAATACTAGCAGTGTCTTTTCTTCTCTCTAGCTTGAAGCCCCTACCAACCTTAGCTTGTGTAAAAAAGGTACACCCGTCTCCTCCACATATATATAGATACATGTATATGATTAATCGCGTCTTTATGCTTATGCAGATAGATACATGTATATGTATAATCGCGTCTTTATGCTTATGTTTTGTCGGTTTTGCGTCTTTATGGTTATGTATACTCGATTGTTTTGTTCATTGAATATGATAAATGTGGGGTTTGAGATAGAAATAAAAAGATATGATTGTTGAAGTATTTTGTTCAAGAGTGGATCTGGGTTTTTTGTATGGTAGAAATGAGAGCCCACTATTTATTAAGAGAAATGATGCCAAAATATTAACTAAGTGGTGCTTCGTGCGAACATCTAATGAGCTATCAATGTAGCCAAACCATGGGGAAGCTAATCCACGCTGAAGTACCAATTAAACTCAAAAAAGCAATAATTTATGTTTCGAGTATGTTTGGCTTTAAAAATCAATAAAATTGTTCTTTTTAACATAAAATTAATGGTCGAAGGATGTATGGTATTGTCCCCATTTCATAAATATTTTGGAAACTCCATCCATAATTGCTCCTTCAATCTTTTATGTATGATTCTCTTATATTTTATACGTCACACGTTTCTTTATACATAGGATTGGGGATTTAGTATGATATATACCATAATCTTTGGGTTGTCTATACTATAGACTAACAAAAGTATTGACCACTATTTCATCCAGCAAGCTTCAAGCATGAGCCATGAACGTTACGGAAATGTAATGAGGCTAATATACTCTGAAGTTGCAATTGAGCAATAAAAATCAGTGATTTATGTTTATGCTGATAGATTGATGACAAAAAATACAATACTCTCTAATATGAAGTAGGCTTAAATATATGACTGGGAATTGGTCATCTGCAATTTGGTCATTTGTTTTCACATGAGCCAGCTCTACGTCTTTCCCTTCGACACATTCTGTTATGAAGTGATATCTAGTGTCAATGTGTTTGCTTCTGTCATGAAATGTTGGATTCTTTGCTAACTCAATGACAGATTTATTATCAATGGAAGTAGTGGTAGATTTTTCTTGAGGCAAGTGAATTATCCTCAACTTTCATCTTAACCAAATAGCATGACACACACATAATGCTGCAGAAACCTACTCAGCTTCACAATGGTGGAGAGTGTCACTATTGGGGTTTTTTTTAACACCAAGTGAAAGCAGTATCTCCCAAGAAGAATATAAAACCAGTTGTGCTTTTTCCGTCATCAACATTGCCACCCCAGTCACTATCACCGTATCCATAGAGTGTAACATCTTTTGATGGAAAATAAGCAACACCATAATTAAGAGTACCTTCGATATGTTGAAGTATTCTTTTAGCCATCTTCAAGTGCGACATAATTCGTGCTTCCATATAATCACTAATGAGACTAACACCATATAAAATATCAAGCCTCGTGCAGGTTATAATTAGATATCTCAGGCTTCCAACAATACTCCTGTAAAGAGATGGATCAATTTTCTTACTTTCATAGCTTCGTTCCACATGGCATTGGTGTACTCGCTAGATTACCATCCTCCATCTTAAATTTCTCAAGAATTTTCTTAGCATATATAAGCTTTCGGAGAAATAAAAACTTTATCTTCATCACTTTGTTTTACTTCCATTTCCAGATAATATGACATCAAACCTAGACCTAGATCAGTCATGTCAAATTTTTGAGCCATTTCTTTCCTAAATTCATTAAACATTTTAATGTACCCAGTGAAAATCAAGTCATCTACGTGTAAACATACAAGCATAAACCCTCTGTTTGAATCATTTTTGACATAGAGTGCATGTTCACTCGAACACCTAATAAATCCATGATCTCGAAAATATTTATCAATTCTATTGTACCACGCTTTAGGCGCTTGCTTTAACCCGTAAAGGGCCTTTTTTAACTTCAGCACTTTATCTTCATGACCTTTAACAACAAATCCTTGCTGTTGTCTAATGTAAGCTTCTTCCTCCAAATAACGGTTCAGAAACGCAGACTTTACATCCATCTGAAACCCACATATATCGACCTGCCAGAGTAATGAATGCCGGGGCCAAAAATCTTGTCATAGTGAATGCCATGTTTTTGACTATATCCCTTTGCAACAAGCCGTGCTTTGAGTTTTTCAACTTCACCAGCTGCATTTTTCTTTAGTTTGTAGACCCACTGTACCTCGATTGCTCACTCGAAGTGGTCCTTCAGAATCGTGATCTGATTGTGAGCTAGGAGAATGATCAGGTGGTGTGATATCATCTTTATTTTCCGATGTTTCTTCTTCTTGACGAGGAAAGATGATGTACACCTCATTTTCAGGCACCTCCCAATTCCATGATTTTTTTTCATCAAAATGAGAATCTCTATTGATTACAAGTTTTCCGGTAGAAGGATTATAAAACTTGTAGCCCTTTGTACCAGGTACATATCCAATAAAAACGAATTTCTCACTTTTTGGATCAAGCTTAGTCCTTTTTTAATCCGTAACATGTACAAGTGATGCTCCCAAATTCACACAAGTGAGAAACATCAGGTTTTTCCCCTCTCCATGCTTGTTCATGTGCCAAACCATGTACACTCTTCAGGCACATAGGTTTGATAAATATACACATTTTACCGGTTCAGCCCAGAATTCCATATATCGGCATGCTTTTACTCTTTTGTTGATACAAAATATTTCTTACTAATTAGCAAAAAAAAAAAAAAATTTCCTACTTCTATTTAATAAACTCTATATACAGTAGCTTTATTCCCCTTATATTAGCTCCTCCTCATATTATAAGGTTTAGTAATATTGAATTCATCATTTTGTATTATAATAGGTTTAGTAATGTTGAATTCATCATTTTGTAATATTGATCGATGTTTTTATCAGATGGTATTGCTTCCTCGTGTTGGTAGAGAATTCCAGGCTGAAATTCCAGACCTAATAAGAGGACCTGAGTACAGTAGCTATCTGAACCCGCCGGTTGACACAGAAAACAAAGATCATGTGCCCTTTGATTTTTTTGTGGGATTACCAGTACCAGTCACATTGATCAGAGATATCAGCACTGTCTCAGAGAAAAAGAAAGATGAAAGGCTGGACTTTTCTGCACAATCAACTGACTCGCTTCCAAAAGATCCATGTTACGTTTTGGTTCCTGGGGTCTGCCGTGATTTATGGAATGATACAGAAGAGGCAAGCTTTCTTCTTGGCTTGTACCTCTTTAAGAAGAAATTTGTTGAGCTGAAGAAATTCGTTGGGAATAAAAAAATGGGAGAAATATTGTTTTTCTACTACACGGTGTTTTATAAGTCCTCTAGATTCAATAGATGGTCAACGTGTAGTGAAGGCAGAAAAGGGAAGCGTGCATATGGCACATGGTTATTCAAAGGTTTCAGGCATCAGGAACTATTATCTCGTCTGCATCCTCAGGTCTCCGAGGAAAGGCAGAAACTGCTGAGGGAGGTAATTCATTAACTATACTCTCTTTTTTCCCAGTAGAAATTTTTAGTTGTAGGAATTATAATGCTCACACTAATTTATCACCCAGTCAACTTAAAAAACAAATACACGATGCAGGATTCTGCAGCAGGTAAGATCGTCTATTTAATATTCGACCAGAGTTTGTGCACAGATAGTACATATTACGTAACACTTTTTGTTCTTGTCAGGGAAGCTTATAACTCGATTTTTTACTCTAAAAATATCTGTGGTTTTTAATTAAGACCCCTATATATGGTTTGGATTTCACCATCATTAATTGGTGGATCGAATTAATAGTTAGTGGCTATTTTATGTGAGCGAAGTTCGTGTCTTAATTAATGATTGTCACTGCCTGACGTATATAGGGGAACTTTTTTTTTTCATTTTCATTAAGTGAAATTAACTGCTCTCATTTCTCTGCTTTTGTGCTCAATTGGCAGGTGACTGAAAAATATGCAGAGAAGGACATGTCGCTAACCGAATATGTGTTCTCTATAAAATCTATTGTAGGGTTAGAAACCTTTGTTAATTCAGTTGCCATTGGAATAGGAAACCGAGATCTAACAAGCATGGTCCGTAGGCCTGTGCGGATACCTGTTGGTGAAGCATGTTCCAATCTTGAACATGCTGAGATTGTGAAGATTCTAACTGGACGTTGTCGTTTAACCAAAGTTCAGTCTAGTGATTTGTTTTGGGAAGCCGTCTGGCCCCGTTTGCTGGCAAGAGGATGGCACTCAGAACAGCCAAAAAACAAAGCTTCTCTGGTCTTTCTTCCTCCTTGTGTTGAGAAGTTTTCAAGAAAATTAGTTAAAGGAAACCACTATTTTGAATCTTTTAAAGATGTCTTGAGTAAGGTTGGTTCTGAACCAGAGCTTCTTCAGCTTGACACTTATGATGAAGGGGAGAAGAAGGAAGAGAAGGGGTTGATTGAGGAGACCAAGGAGCAGCAAAATTTGCCTAAGAAGCGTCGTTTTTCTTTGCAGCCTCAATCTCAAATTTGTGATATGGATCATGTAACTCATACAAGCCTCGATAATGGAAATTCTGTCAAATCCAAAAAATTGAAAACTTTGCCATCAGAAATGATAATTGTTTCCCGACACAGTGAGGAGGATACTTCTTTTGTCTCAACTATTAAATCCAATTGCATCCAAAACGTGTCGGTGGATCAGCAAACAAGTAGTTCAAACCAACTTGTTCGGATTGATGGTCCGGAAATCATAAAGAAAGCAGAAAAGCAAAAGAAGTTGTACGGCGACAAGCAGGCACCAGAACTAGTAGATATTCAGTTGAGCCAAAAGCTGAAGAGAGATAATCTTGATAATTTACTTTCAGTCAGGGGAAGTCACAGGACTACAACTGCTTGTACTAATGAGGAGATAGGTTCCGACAGGAGCACATTCCCATCGGTTCCGAGATTTGGAAACCCTTGTGGGAGCACTACTAGAGCTTCTCAAGATGATGATTCTTATGATCAAGAAAATTCTCAATCTGGCATGTTCATGACAAATTTAGCAAACGTGCAAGATGATATCACGAGCACCCAACAGGATGCTTGCTGTGTACTTCAAACCTCTGCAGATAAGAGTGCTCCAGAGCAGCCTATTTACATGAACTCTAGGAGACAAAGTACCAGGAATAAACTACCAACTGCAAGAGCTCTTGAAGCCCTGGTAGATGGAGATTTGACAGTGAAGAGAAGGCGGAAGTAGAATTCTGTGCTAACTGAGACATCATGATTGTTCAGATTCTTTTTAAATTTTAAATTTATTTACGTAAATAATTAATTTACAGATATTAATCTATCATATAAACAACATATGCGACTTAACTGAAATAATAACCTATCTCAAATAAATAGGACATTGAAAAAAATATAAATACTACAGTTTTAATGTACGTGGTTCGTGGTTAATACTTTTGAATAAAAAACTAATTGATTGTATAGCAAGTGATTTAAGTGGTGTAGTTGTGTTGGAAAGGTCTTTGTTTCAATTCCTAAGAATAACATGTTTTTTATATATATGAGGAGGGGTTAGGTTCGGAGTTAGGGTCGGGTTCGGAACTAGGTAATTTATATATATGAGGAGGGGTTAGGTTCGGAGTTAGGCTCGGGTTCGGAGCTAGGTAATTTATTTGAGGCTTGACACGAACCTGTTGGGCTATTATATATATATATATATATAAGTAGATATTCTCCCGATCGATTTGATTTATTATATATTGGATTCGACGTTCAATAACATGTATATATTATGAAATTATCCTAAAAATATTACATTTTTTCGAGTTTTAATGAGCCGAGCTCGAGCCGAACACACTAAAAGCGCGGCTCGAGCTCATTTTCTTAACGAACAGATATATGTGTTCGAGCTCGAGCTCGAGTTCTTAACGAACCGAGCCGAACCGAGCTTTTATCGAGCCGAGTTCGAGCTTGTTCGCGAACAGCTATGTTCGTGAACAGCCTTACAAGACACTTCTCAATATATGTATAGACGTTGACATAACGACTTTGCTTCATGTATTGACTAACAAGTGAACTTTGCGGTATGATGTTTCATGAGACTTACCGGTAAACTTTCCAGATTTCTCGACATGTTATTTTTTTCAGTAAGAGTGTGCAAGACAACTGCTACATTCCTGTGGTATAAAAAGCTACACAGCTGCTGCATTCCTGTGGCTAATTTTAGTAAAAACTTCCTCATAATATGGTCAGAGATTGAGGAACATTTGATCCCTGCGCATTTCAAGAATCTCTGTTCTGCTCATCCTTCTGCTGCAGGCTAGCACGAGATTACTATAATTTAAGTTTGGCATAGTGTTCTGTAGATAAACTTTCTACATGAGATCATTAGAGTTGTGATTATACTCTACTAGCCTGTACATGATCCAAGCTTCCAGCACAGTTTTACGCATTTAGACAAAATCCTATTTCCAAACTTCGCAGGAATTACTTTACTATAGATCCTTCCTAAGTACAATCACGGTGCTAAATCAAAGAAATTTCTGATGCTCCGTTTATCAATGTGAATAGTTTAAAATGATCAAGGTAAAGATGGGTGAACCACAAGAATTAGAAAAAACTTAGTGGAGAGCCTCTCCATAAATTTCTGCGCAAATGTTTCATGCTCCTAAATATATTCACAAATATACGATTATAAGACCGTCTAGTGCATACATGTAAGCATTTGATATGAAATGGTACTGTGAGCTGGAAACATTGCTCCTGAAAATCCTTTATACCGACAAAAAAGTCTAATCTTGAAAGTTGAAACCAATTTTTTTTTTTTTTTTTGCTGGAGAGAAACCACCTATGATTACCACTATCGATCACATTACCAATTCCATATCCTGCAGCTATGGACATCATTTGCTTCATCACTAGCTTGATCCTAATGTCTTGTGTGCATCTCAGTCCTTCCGCCTCCTCCCTGAACTTTCTGTCAAATCTCCATTTACCAGGGCTTATAGTGCTCTTGTCGTTGGGGCTCTGTTCCTAGTACTCTGTCTCCGAGGGTTTAAGATAGCAGGCTGCTCAGGAACACTGATGTCTGCAGAGGTGTTTGGAAAGTTTACAGGTAGTTGTGGAGTAAAATTTTTGTTGTTTGAATCATAAATATTTGAGCCACAAACATTGGCTTGATGACCACATTCCAGGACCGGTGGAATAGTAATCCTTCCCGAACCTATCTCTTCGTTATAACAAGAAGCTACAGTCCTATACTTTTTTCGAACTGAAGTTGAAGTATCAAGATCATTGCGCTTCTGCTTTTGGCTCGGGTGAATATCCACTGGCTTCCTTGCCTGCTGGTCATCATACAAAGCTTTCAGATTCTTGACTTTTTTCACTGGTTCGTCGGAACTGCTGTCAGAAATCTCCTCAATCCAGCCATCCTCCTCTTCCTTCTCTCCTTCATCATTTTCAGTGCGAGGCTCGAGAAGCTCTGGCTCAGAACCAACTTTGTCCAAGACCTCCATAACAGAGACAAAATAATGTTTTCCTTTCAGCAATCCTCTTGAAAACTTCTCAACACCAGGAGTAAGAAAGACCAGGTTATCCTTTGCACCTGGAACACAAGCCTGTTTCTTTGGCAAGTGCCATCCGCTTGCCAACAAACGCGGCCAGACTGCTATCCAGAATAAATCGCTGGATTGAGCTTTGGTCAACCGATAGCCTCCAGTTAAAAAATTGACAATCTCAGTACAAGTCAGGAAGGAACATGCTTCCCCGGTTGGTATCCGCACAGGCTCAATGACCTTGTTTGTGAGATCTCTCTTGCCTTTACCAATAGAAACTACATCAACAAAAGTCTCTATCCCAACCATGGACTTTATTGAGAATACATAATCGATTAGTGATGTATCGTTATCCTCATATGCTTTGGTAGCCTGCCAGTTGAGCAAAGAAGAACCATTAAATTTCCATATAAGAGAATTATAAGATTAGTCCACCTACATTTCCAGGCGGTGACAATCATCAGTTCTGACATGAAATCACTCACATATATAAGATTTACCAAAGAAAATAAGCAGAAACTAAAACATCTTTTGGAGAGAGTAAGCAGTGGCCATAATTTTTCTGACTTAGATTATAATGTACCCATGTGAAAGTTGACTAGCAAAAGTGCAAAACACAGAAATGCTTTGGAGGAATATGGACTAATGTTGCTTATATAGCTACGGTGACAAGAAAATAAAATTCCTGGAGTATCTGCAGTCCGTGCACAAACTCTAGAATATGTTAAACACAACATATATGATTCTACTCGAGCAGGAAATAATGTTACGATGAAATAGGTACCAGAAATTCATCAGCTTGATTTTTCTCTTATTAGTTTACAGGTTCAACAAATAGTTTTGTAAGGAAAACTTTTGCATGAAGAAGTTAAGAAATTTTGTCTTAAAAACAACAGCAACAAAAAAACGGTAAGGTGCATGTGTAAATAAACTTCATGGTGTCGATCATTTTTGCCTTGGCAAATAGAAGATCTTGTGTGCTGCAGATTTATACGCCCTTCAGTTGCAGGATGATATAAATCTATGATTTTACATCTTAAAAACCAACAACTTCTAATAAGAAAACAGAGATTCTAGTTGATGGATTACCTTTATTAGTGCTTTCTGGCATTCCTCGGACACCTGGGAAAGCAGGCGAGATAGTAGTTGTTGTTGTTGCCTCAATTCACTAAATAGCAATTGGCCAGATATACACTTTTTACTTTTCCCTTTGCGGCTTCCTGACCATCTATTGTACTCAGAGGACCTATAAAATTTTGAGTAGTAATATAACAATATATCCCCCATCTTTTTAGTTCCGACAAACCTTTCCAACTGCACAAAGTTCTTCTTAAAGATGTATAAACCTAGAAGAAAACTTGCTTCTTCAATATCGTTCCAAGAATCACCACAAACCCCAGGAACCAAAGAATAAGAGGACCCTTGGTATTGATCGTTTGTCTCTCTGACGCTTCCAAATAGCGAAGGTGCATTATTTGATTGAGTATAAAATCCTTGCTTTGCATCTCTCATATTCTCTTTGTTGATATTTCTGGTCCACTTGACTGGGACAGGCAATCCCTGCTGAAAATCCAAGGGAACGTGATCGTTCTTCTCAGCATCATCGAGCTTCTTCATATAGCTATCATACTCAGGTCCAGTGATAACAGAAGGAATTTCAGCCTGGTAGTCATCACCAACACGGGGAAGCACTTTTGGTTCCCCGAAGACACCATCAGAGGAATCTACAGAAAGCAACTGCTCGGCAGATATGTTCTCAGTATTATTATCCCCATTCTGATTTTGTTCAGCTGACACCATCTGATAAAAGTATTGCTCACTGTTACATTATGCAGAAGCAAAATGCAGTATTATATATGTACTTAAGAGAATATCAATTCAATATTATGTATTTCTTACCAACCGAGCGCAAATTTAGATGCCTATGCAGGTTAAGCATTGGAATAATATATATAAATCTAATAGTTCCAGTATAAAATGTTGAACACCATAAGTGTAATAGTTCTGCAATGCTGTTATTACAATCATAATACATAAGTCTAAAGTGTGTGAAACATAAAAGAGCTAGGGTCATATCACTTGTCAAAAAACCCTTAAAAGGAACAAAAGAATTCGTCACCCTTAAGAAAACCAATGAGGATAATATTAAACCAAATAAGAGTTGATTCGTTTTAGATATTTACCAATGAGAATAATATTAAATTTACTCTCTTTTTCTCCCTACTTATAAGAAGACGAGAATTCAAGGAGGCATGTATGTTATCATTTAAATATTTGAAAAAATAAATGCAATTAACATTTGCAAAAATACTTACCAACCGGCCACTAGCTATATCGAAAATGGACTACATGGTGTATAAATATTCGCAAATTTAAATTACAGTTATCGTTTGTCAAAATACTTGCCTACTGAAAATTATATGAAAAATGGATTTAACATAAAATATATAATGGTATGAACCACTTTAAATTCAAGCCATTGCCGTCACAGTATTAGTGTTGTCACTCATTAAACTCCTTTTTAAAGTGGTCATTCATTTATTTAAATTGTGCATTACATTCTGTTAAATGCAATAAATTGTGATGTTTAACATCTATACATAACTGATCAAACTCGAGCTGAACTCTAAATAGTATGGATGAGCAAACTCGAGCTGAACTCTGGAATGATCATGTATCATTTATCAAAAAAGTATCAAACTCTAACTCAATCTTAAGTTTAAATCAAGCAAAAAAAAAAATGTTTGAGTTTGGCTCATTAAGAAAAAGTGTTGTTCATGAACCATTCACGAACAACTTGTGACATGTTTCACAAGTGTGTGCTCATGAACATCACTAGCTTATTGTGAATTTGTGCCCACAAATAAATTGCTCGTGGACTTGTGCTCACGAGCTTACTTATGAATAACCCATGAGCTTATTACATAATTGTGTATAATCATTATATTATACAACCAAGTATATTAAGTATAATATGTTATATTTTTTTATTATTTAGTAAATAAAAACTGTGTACTAGACCATTTTAATAAGTAATTATATCATCTAGTATAACATATAAGATATTTCAATCAATCCTATATTATAATACCTGAGTCTACCACACTATCCAGTTAACCAATCAGAAAAGAGGAATTATTTTAGGACCAATAACCAATCAGAAAAGAGGAATTATTTTAGGACCAATAAGAAGATCTTCCTAAATTTTAGACCAATAACATTCCATCTTCAACTTTCCTTTTACTAAATTTTAACCAATGTGCAGTTAACCAATCACAAAAGCGGAGCTATTTTAGGATCCAATCAGAAAATTATTCCTAAATTTTAGACCAATGATAATCCTTATTCAACTTTCCTTCTACTAAATTTTAACCAATATGTAGTTAACCAATCACAACCAATCAGAAAAAAGAGTTATTTTAGAACCAATCAGAATTCTTTCTTAAATTTTAGACCAATAATATCTCTTATTCTACTTTCTTTCTACTATATTTTACACTTTCCTTCTCCTAAAATTTAACCAATATGTAGTTAACCAATCACAAAAGAGTAGCTATATTAGGAACCAATATGACGTTAGCCAATCACAAAAAAGGAACTATATTACGACTTATAATAAGTCATTACTAAATTTTAGACTAATAATACTTATATTTTAACTTTTCTTTTATTAAATTTTAACTAAAATATTAACTACATACGAATTAATCAATACAAATTTTTAATATATAATATAATTAATTAATTTATCTAATTTAAATAAAAAAAACACTGACATCATTGACTTAATCGGAAGTAAAATACTCACCACAATGTGTATAGAATGGAGTGAAGGACATTATGCAGGAATCTGAGATCATGCACCATGGATTGCCCTGTTGAGTCACCCCGAATCAAGCAATAAAAAAAAAGAATTTATTTTTGAAATATTACTATATAACATGGTGTCAAATAATTATATTTGTGTATGTTTTTATTATATTTTTATAAAAATTCAAATCAACACCGTAAATCTTAACTATATGCAAAACAAATATTTTAACAATACTTATTAAACTAATTAGTGGATATTGATATATTTTTAATCAATTTTTATTTAGATTTCGTCAACTAAAATATAAAATTAAATTTTAAATCAATCATATATAAAGTGCTTAAAAAGTTGGAAATTTCCAAGTCCATTAAGTTGAGGTTAATGCCACGTATAAAGATGCAATATAAAAACGCCAGGATTAAATATTTCAATGAGCAAAATTTATGATATTATAATACACGAAAAACACATCATCATCGATCCATATTATTGTCAAATGAGAATTATCCGATAATTATAAATAAAAAAAGGATTTTAACTATATTGTAGTAGCGACACTGTGAATTTTAAGGAATTCTTAAATTCGGACAATAAGATGTTCAAAAGAACAGTCAAAAATGTGATTTTATATGAGTAGACCACTAAATTTTTAAATGACTAATCAATATTTATAATTTTAGATCAATTTGAAATTCTAAGGAATTCTTAAATTGAGACAATATTAAGATGTTCAAAAGAACAGTCAAAAATATGATTTTATATGAGTCGATCACTAAATTTTTAAATGACTAATCAATATTTATAATTTTAGATCGATTTGATAAATCTTCTTTTAAATTGTGCGAGTCTTCTTCACACCCTACGGATTAGAACGAATTTTTTATTTACTTGATTGAAAAAATACAATCTCCTGATTAACATGTATTACGTGTCGTACATGATTTATCGAGAACGAGATAAAATTAAATATGTCTTATTTTATAAAATTAAATTTATACTAATCTAAATAAATATCGTAATTATAAGTATAATATATAATTACGATGAGAGAAATAATATAAAATTAACACAAATTATGACCAATTTTAGAAATTTCACAGTGACTTCATAATTTACTAGGACAAAATATTCATTATATCAGTGGTTGAAAATAGATATAAAAATCCAATATATTTGTCTTTATATATACATAACATTTTGTTTAAATGAGTGACTATTTGCAAATATATATTTTTACGGCATGCTCTATTGAAGTTAATAATTTATATTATTTCATAAATAAGTTAAGTGCATACATATTTTCTAAAATATGACTACAAAGACTAATCATGCAAATAAAAATAACTTAATGCATAAAAGTTAATTTAATTATATAATTATAATATAATAATAATGACTGATATTAGAAGACGCATTCACCGATCTGATCGAACTTAATCAGACATTACTTTATTCAATACAAGAAATCGGAAAAATTTATGATCCTGAAATTACTTGCCCCACTCCCGTCCCCATTCTCTAAGTTGAAGTTAATGCCACATATAAAGATGTAACATAAAAACGTGAGTATTAAATATTTGAGTGAGCAAAATTTACGATATTATAATACACAAAAAACACATCATCATCAATCCATATTATTGTCACATGAGAATTATCCGATAATTATAAATAAATAAAAGAATTTTAACTATTTAGTAGTAGCGAGACTGAAAATTTTAAGGAATTCTTAAATTCGGACAATAAGATGTTCAAAAGGACAGTAAAAAATGTGATTATATATGCGTCTAACAATAAATTTTTACATGACTAATCAATATTTATAATTTTAGATCAATTTGATAAATCTTCTTTTAAATTATGCGAGCCTTCTTCACACCCTACCGATTAGAACGAGTTTTTTATTTACTTGATTGAAAAAATACAATCTCCTGATTAACATGTATTACGTGTCGTACATAATTTTTCGATTATTATACGAGATAAATATTTCTTATTTTATAAAATTAAATTTATACTCATCTAAATAAATATCGTAATTATAAGTATAAATATATAATTACAGTGAGAGAAATAATATAATTTTAACCCAAGTTAGCATTCAGAATGACCAATTTTTAGAAATTTCACGGTGACTTTATAATTTACTAGGACAAAATTTTCATTATATCAGTGTTTGAAAATAGATATAAAAATCAAATATATTTATCTTTTTAAATACACAATATTTCTTTTAGATGAGTGAATATTTACAAATGTATATTTTTACGGCATGCTCTATCGAATTTAATAATTTATATTATTTCATAAATAAGTTAAGTGCATACAAATTTCCTAAAATATGGCTACAAAGACTAATCATGCAAATAAAAATAAATTAATACATAAAAATTAATTAAATTATATAATTATAATTATAATATAATAACAATGACTGATGTTAGAGGACACATTCACCGATCTGATCAAACTTAATCCGACATTACATTATTCAATACGAGAAATCGAAAAAATTTATGATCCTAAGGAGTCATTTGTTAAATCTAGATAGCGGATTCTGGATGACCGGAAATCTGGATGATCAGTTAATATGAATTTCTGAATGAATCACGTTATTTGTTAACAATGATTTAAATTTATCTAGATGATGATAATTTTCAAATATGTTTTCGTAAATGATTAATGTCATATTTCTAGAAGCCTTCCTTCGCTCTTAATTTATATTTATTAATATAGAAATTTATTTTCTCATGTTCATCCAACACTTTTTTTTCTATTTTATTTCATATATTAAGAAAATAAAAAATAAAAAGGAGAGTTTAAAGAATATTGGTAGAATTGACATCTTAAAAATATAACAATTTTTTAATAACTATATATATTATATTATATTTGATGGCTAATTAGAAGATGCAATTACCAAAAAAAAGAAATTAATAAAAATCAATGATTTGCTATCAAAATGATCCGTATGGAAAAACGTGACATTGCAAACTGAATCCAGAATAATTCAGATTTTGGGTCCGAAACCAGGAGTGGGATCGCATTCACTGATCTCTGAATAATGGTCGATCCTTATATAATATTTGATTAAAAAGAAAATATAATTTATTATATATTTAATATAATATAATATGTGGTACATAATTGATCAAATTCGGAGTATTTAAGAAATAATATTACTTTTTTAAAAAAATTATACATATATTATGTAATAAAATTGTATAAATGATATGAAATAATATATACTTGAATTCATATATACTTTTTATTTTATTTTATATAATTAACCGTTCGATGCGTAGCACGGGTAAAACGCTAGTATATTTAATTACTAAGAATTTATTACGAGTACATTATATATTGAAATAATTTTACATATATTGAGCCTATCAAATTTGGTTATGAATAACTAACGCACCCGTATATCCCGCATGTGTTCACGAGTCCCCAACTACTTCACAGACTTATTCACTATCATATTAATTGAATTTGTTTTGCAACTACCAAGCCGGACTCTACCATAATTATGTTCGGCCGGTTTATAATTAAATCGATCCTAAAAAATGTGTCCAAGATAGATTTTTTTTATGAACCGCATCAAATCCGAAATGAGTTTTCCCCAAACCAAACAACAACCTTTCGCAAGTATATCGACTCATTTATACTAGTTAGTTAATATTGTGGTAGCATTCCAAAAAGAGGTCTTTTGATATTCGCCTGGATCCATTCATCAACATGGAAACTAACTCAATTCATACCCTAAAAACCCAAAATTGAAGCGTAATCATAATCAAGAAAGAACATAAAAATATACATACAAACAAAAACAGAAACACAAAATAAATTTGATGAAAGAGTGTTCTACATACCTTGAAATATCCCAATGTGATCTTGTCAAATAAACACTTTAGATTTCACCAAAACAACCAACATAAAAGTGTTTTACACAATCATTTATTACATGTATATATCACATGTACACACAAACACACAAATATATGTAAAAACAGTATTTAAATTAGTCAAGGATAAAAACATGAGTGGATATAAGTGAAATGGGCAGATCACAAGTACATGAGGACGAGCAACAATAATACATGTATTATTATAAGTGGATATAAGTGAGAGTACCGTTGCTGTAAACAAGCTCAAGTTCAAAGTTGAGAGAGAGGGGATGAGAGATGATATATCGAATAGTACAACATAAAAGTGCATATAATTAAATTAAAATACTTAAAAAGATTTTAACTATGCGGTCAAAAGACTTAAAAGTGTGTGACAAAAAGTCAAACGATTTATATTTCAAAACAGAAGGAGTACGAGTTAATTAATACAAAAAATCACGTCAGCTAATTTACAAGTCACTACTTTCTACCTTGAAATCTGCAACTCATAATAATTACCACACTTGTCTGCTACCGCTATGGACAACAAGCGTTTTCGATTGTCATCAGTACATTCCGATCACAAAATTATCTATTTTTATCAAACGACTTATATTTCAAAACAGAGGGAGTTCAAATTAATAGAAAAAATCAGATAACCTACTTTACAAGTCCCTACTTTCTACCTCGAAATCTGCAACTCATAATAATTACCACACTTGTCTGCCACCGCTACTGACAACAAGCATTTTCGATGTCATCAATACATTCCGACAAAATTATCTATTTTTTTCATAAATCCAGCACGATCAACTCATTAGGAAAATTATTAAGTTTTAGTACATAAATAAACAATTCAAAACCTTAAGTATTATTTTAATAATATTAAAGTCGATTATTAGTCATGTTAACCAACAATGTATATTGTAAATTGCCTATATTGTAGATAAAATCATAAAATAAATTCATTAAATTTAAATTTAAATCACGAGTTCCTTAAATAGTCTTCATCTAAAGTTTACTTTCCACCATTTTTTGCCCATCAATCACACAAATTTTGTAGAATTTTCCCTCAAGTGTGAATATCCAAATTTTTTTTGATATAAATGTCTTTGCATCTAATTCTTAAACATATTCAAAATTGTTCTTTACAAATATAATTTGCTTCTACACACATGAATGCGCTTCCGGGCAATTTTATCAAACATAATGAAATAAGGTGTTTTATGAGGATTCCTTTTTACGAGTGTTCTACTTTGAATGTAGCATTATATTTCAAAACAGAAAGAGTTCCAGTTAATACAAAAAATAGGTCACCTACTTTACAAGTCTCTACTTTCTACTTCGAAATCTGCAACTCATAATAATTACCACACTTGTCTGCCACACCGCTATTGACAACAAGCGTTTTCGATTGTCATCAATACATTCCGACAAAATTATATATTTCTGTCGAATGACTTATATTTATTTCAAAACAGAGGGAGTACAAGTTAATACAAAAAATCATGTCACCTACTTTACAAGTCCCTACTTTCTATCTCGAAATCTGCAACTCATTAAAATTACCACACTTGTCTGCCACCGCTATTGATAACAAGCGTTTTCGATTGTCATCAATACATTCCAATCACAAAATTATCTATTTTTGTCAAAGGACTTATATTTCAAAACTGGGGGAGTATAAGTTAATACAAAAAATAACGCCACATACGTTACAAGTCCCTACTTTCTATCACGAAACCTGCAACTCATAATAATTACCACACTTGTCTGCCACCGCTATTGACAACAAGCGTCTTCGATTGTCATCAATACATTCCAATCACAAAATTATCTATTTTTGTCAAACGACTTATATTTCAAAACAGAGGGAGTACAAGTTAATACAAAAATTCACGTCACTAACGTTACAAGTCCCTACTTTCTACCTCAAAATCCGCAACTCATAATAATTACCATACTTGTCTGCCAGTGCAATTGACAACAAGCGTTTTCGATGTCATCAATACATCCGACAAAATTATCAATTTTTGTCATAACTCGAGCACGATCAACTCATTAGGAAAATTATGAATTTTTAGTACATAAATAAATAATTCAAAACTTAAGTATTATTTTAATAATATTAAAGTGGATTATTAGTCATGTTAACCAACAATGTAAATTGTAAATTGCCTATATTGCAGATAAAATTATAAAATAAATTCATTAAATTTGAATTTAAATCAGGAGTTCCTTAAAAAGTCTTAATCTAAAGTTTACTTTCCATCATTGTTTGCCAATCAATCACACAAATTTTGTAGAATTTTCTCTCAAGTGAATATCCAAATCTTTTTTGCTATAAATGTCTTTGCATCTAATTTTTCAACATATTCAAAATTGTTCTTTACAAATATAATTTGCTTCTACACACATGAATGTGCTTCTAGGCAATTTTATCAAACATAATGAAATAAGGTGTTTTATGAGGATTCCTTTTTACGAGTGTTCTACTTTGAATGTAGCATTATATTTCAAAACAGAAAGAGTTCCAGTTAATACAAAAAATCAGGTCACCTACTTTACAAGTCTCTACTTTCTACTTCGAAATCTGCAACTCATAATAATTACATACTTGTCTGCCACACCGCTATTGACAACAAGCGTTTTCGATTGTCATCAATACATTCTGACAAAATTATATATTTTTGTCGAATGACTTATATTTCAAAACAGAGGAAGTACAAGTTAATACAAAAAATCATGTCACCTACTTTACAAGTCCCTACTTTCTATCTCGAAATCTGCAACTCATTAAAATTACCACACTTGTCTGCCACCGCTATTTATAACAAGCGTTTTCGATTGTCATCAATACATTCCAATCACAAAATTATCTATTTTTGTTAAAGGACTTATATTTCAAAACTGGGGAAGTATAAGTTAATACAAAAAATCACGCCACATACGTTACAAGTCCCTACTGTCTACCTCGAAATCTGCAACTCATAGTAATTACCACACTTTTCTGCCACCGCAATTGACAACAAACGTTTTCGATGTCATCAATACATTCCGACAAAATTATCTATTTTTGTCATAAATCCAGCACGATCAACTGATTAGGAAAATTACTAAGTTTTAGTACATAAATATGTAATTTAAAACCTTAAGTATTATTTTAATAATATTAAAGTCGATTATTAGTCATGTTAACCAATAATGTAAATTGTAAATTGCCTATATTGTAGATAAAATCATAAAATAAATTCATTAAATTTAAATTTATAGCACGAGTTCCTTAAATAGTCTTGATCTAAAGTTTACTTCCATCATTTTTTGCCCATCAATCACACAAATTTTGTAGAATTTTGTCTCAAGTGAATATCCAAATCTTTTTTTGCTATAAATGTCTTTGCATCTAATCATTCAACATATTCAAAATTGTTCTTTACAAATATAATTTGCTTCTACACACATGAATGCTTCTAGGCAATTTTATCAAACATAATGAAATATCATGTTTTATGAGGATTCCTTTTTACGAGTGTTCTACTTTGAATGTAGCATTATATTTCAAAACAGAGAGAGTTCCAGTTAATACAAAAAATCAGGTCATCTACTTTACAAGTCCCTACTTTCTACTTCGAAATCTGCAACTCATAATAATTACCACACTTGTCTTCCACTGCTATTGAAAACAGGCGTTTTCGATTGTCATCAATATATTCCGACAAAATTATCTATTTTTATCAAACGATTTATATTTCAAAGTAGAGGGAGTACAAGTTAATACAAAAAATCACGTCACCTACTTTACAAGTCCCTCCTTTCTACCTCGAAATCTGCAACTCAAAATAATTACCACACTTGTCTGCCACCGCTATTGACAACAAGCGTCTTCGATTGTCATCAATACATTCCAATCACAAAATTATCTATTTTTGTCAAACGACTTATATTTCACAACAGAGGGAGTACAAGTTAATACAAAAAATCACGTCACTTACGTTACAAGTCCCTACTTTCTACCTCAAAATCCGCAACTCATAATAATTACCACACTTGTCTGCCACCGCAATTGACAACAAGCGTTTTCGATGTCATCAATACATCCGACAAAATTATCTATTTTTGTCATAACTCCAGCACGATCAACTCATTAGGAAAATTATGAATTTTTAGTAGATAAATTAATAATTCAAAACCTTAAGTATTATTTTAATAATATTAAAGTCGATTATTAGTCATGTTAACCAACAATGTAAATTTTAAATTGCCTATATTGTAGATAAAATTATAAAATAAATTCATTAAATTTGAATTTAAATCAGGAGTTCCTTAAAAAGTCTTAATCTAAAGTTTACTTTCCATCATTGTTTGCCAATCAATCACACAAATTTTGTAGAATTTTCTCTCAAGTGAATATCTAAATCTTTTTTGCTATAAATGTCTTTGCATCTAATTTTTCAACATATTCAAAATTGTTCTTTACAAATATAATTTGCTTCTACACACATGAATGTGCTTCTAGGCAATTTTATCAAACATAATGAAATAAGGTGTTTTATGAGGATTCCTTTTTACGAGTGTTCTACTTTGAATGTAGCATTATATTTCAAAACAGAAAGAGTTCCAGTTAATACAAAAAATCAGGTCACCTACTTTACAAGTCTCTACTTTCTACTTCGAAATCTGCAACTCATAATAATTACCACACTTGTCTGCCACACCGCTATTGACAACAAGCGTTTTCGATTGTCATCAATACATTCCGACAAAATTATATATTTTTGTCGAATGACTTATATTTCAAAGCAGAAGGAGTACAAGTTAATACAAAATATCACGTCACCTACTTTACAAGTCTCTCCTTTCTACCTCGAAATCTGCAACTCATAATAATTACCAC
Source organism: Daucus carota subsp. sativus (assembly GCF_001625215.2). Taxonomy (NCBI): domain Eukaryota; kingdom Viridiplantae; phylum Streptophyta; class Magnoliopsida; order Apiales; family Apiaceae; genus Daucus; species Daucus carota. The sequence continues at coordinate 29,474,079 of NC_030389.2, read as the reverse complement.
ACTTGTCTGCCATCACTATTGACAACAAGCGTTTTCGATTGTCATCAATACATTTCGACAAAATTATCTATTTTTGTCAAACGACTTGTATTTCAAAACAAAGGGAGTACAAGTTAATACAAAAAATAGGCCACCTACTTTACAAGTCCCTAATTTCTACCTCGAAATCTGCAACTCATAATAATTACCACACTTGTCTGTCACCGCTATTGACAACAAGCGTTTTCGATTGTCATCAATACATTCCAATCACAAAATTATCTATTTTGGTCAAACGACTAATATTTCAAAACAGAGGGAGTACAAGTTAATACAAAAAATCACATCACATACGTTACAAGTCCCTACTTTCTACCTCGAAATCTGCAACTCATAATAATTACCACACTTGTCTGCCACCGCTATTGACAACAAGCGTTTTCGAAGTACAATGCTTAAGAGTTGGTATGGATTTCTTTATGGTACAAACGAGAGCTCCCTGTATCCTTTAGAATATCATACCAAAATAATAGTCAAAATTTCTGAATTGCGTAAAAAGTTACAGTTTTGTTGGAAGGTAATGTGGGACCCACTACTTACTTATTATAATAATAAATTGAACATCTGACAAATAGGTCCGTTAGAAATTTACAATTAAAAATGAAAAAAAAAAACATAAATTTATTTCGTACTAAAATAATAATACAAACCTTCTGACTGATAAACTTAGTCATAAATTACATACTTCAGACATAGCTAATATCCTTTGCAATACCATATGAATTGAAATTGAAACTAATGCAACTACACTTACAAAACCATAAGTTGCAGCTTATATTAAACATTCATAAACAAAAGAGTTGCGAAATTCGTCATCAAAAACATACAAAGGATAGCAAAGTTCACTACTAACACCTGCATAGTTACAAGTTCACGGTTCAAAAACATAAAAAGGGTAGCAAACTTCACTGCTAACACCATATATTTGTATTCTCCTCCATCTTTCGGAATCTTCTTGTCAGCCGGTGTCTTTTCTTCTCTCTGAATCTTTCACATATTGTCACACATATGCTCTATTACAGATTGAGGATCAACAGTGTGGTATTCCTGTGAAACAAAACAAATAAGTCATGCTCCATCAGTAATTTTAGGTTATGAATAACAATGCATAATAGAGCTCATATTTGTTTAACAGATAGCAGGAAGCCTATGTTTGTTTAGAAGAAGGGAACCAGCTATGGTCTTGACATTGTTGAAACTGGATTAAAACCTTAGATGCTAGAATCTCTATAGCAGAAAGGAGCATACAAATCCGGGGATGCATTCTTACACAGATATATGGTTCTAAATAACATGGAGATACCTAAGAGATATATTTCCCATCAGTAACGTGATATTAATATTCCCTGACAAAATTCATCATTTCTCTGCACCACTGTAGTGGTTATTAAGCCAAAACAAATGCTTCTAAATATCATGTGTAGAAATTAAGCTCTAAAAATCAATTATTTAATTCTTTAAGTCATGTTTGGCCTCAAAAATTAGTAAAACTATTGTTTCTCACATAAAACTTATTGTCTAAAGAAGTTTGGCATTGTCCTCGTGTAGTACTTATTTTGAAAACTCAATCCATAACTCCTCCTTAAATCTTTTACATGTGGTTCTTTTATAGTTTATACATCTCTCGTTTCTTTATACATATGCTTGGGTTCACAAGACAACTAAGTCAAATTGCTTACTGAAAGAATATCTCCGGATTGTGGATCTAATATGTTATAAATCAAAATACTAACCAAGTGTTTTATTAAGGGAGTCGCTAATATGATCTATGGATATAGTAGAACCAACTATAGGTCAATGTACACCAAAGTAAAGATTGGGTTATAAAAATCAACGATTTATGATTATTTTATTTCAGTCACATTTGGCCCAGGTCTTCAACATAAAAATAATTTTAAAATGATATGTCCCAGGTCTTTGTTTAGTATATGTTTTGGAACCTCTGTAATGCTTTGTTCTCCAACTAAAGTGGTTCTCCTTAATATTATCATATAAAATTAAATCCATACTATTAAAATTCATGTGAATGTATCTGAATATTCAAGCATACCTGCCTCTTCGAAACCTATATAAACTGTGGGGTGCTAATGTTGTTTTTGGTTTGGTATTATACTGCATGGATACAATTAGGAAGATCAAATCCTATTTTTTCACACATTGACGTTCTTCTTTGTTTAAGTTTTAAAATTGCATATGTGTTCTCAAGTGAGAGTTAAAGCAAAAGTATTTTTTTAACTTTCATTCGAAATAACTATAATTATTATTTTTCAAGATGGTAAAACTGTTATGCAGAACTACCATTGGGTTTTATGCTTTTCTCCATGCTTTACTTGATCATGGAGATACTAGGTGTTTATGTTTACTCTTTTGGTTCGTATAAAATATGTTTATGTATTATATTCATAACTGTCTTCTAAAAGTCGGTGATTAATCACGATTAGTTACCGATTAACCTCTGTTCCGTAACTCGTCGAACTGATTAAATATCTGATTATTTACTTAATCATCCCATTAATCCCCGAGCAATCTAGTTAAATCCCTAATTAATCCTTGTTCTGTGATTTCACTGATTAAGTCCGCCTCCCGCTTTTTTCAACACTGACTTCTCGGTACAATTAGGAAGATCAAATCGTTTTTCTTCACATATGCTAGGTATTCCTTTCTTAATTTAATTAAGCTAATTTTTAGCAATAGTAATTTTAACTTGCATTGGGAATGACTATTAAATTTTTAATTAGTTGTTCAAGATGTAAAACCTGTTATACAGAACCAACATTGTGTTTTATAGGTTTCTCTATGCTTTCCTAGCTAGATGATCCATGTTTAAGTGTTTATGTTTACTCTTTTTTTCATAGAAAATACTTCCTTTAATTTGAATCAGAGGTATCTATATTTGCACTCATTTGTATGAAATAAACCTTACATACAGTGGTAAATCCAATGGTGTCTTAGGGGATCTAAAATTGCTTCTTCATCGTGTTGTTTGAAAACTCCAGGCTGAAATTCCAGAGCTATATGAAGAGCTGGTTGAGACTGGGTTTTATCTGTGAACCTCGAGTAGTATGTACGATTGGGGAACTACTAATTAGGTCAAGGTCTTATTCCGATAGACAACACCGGTGAATAGTACGTGCAAACGGCTCAAGACAGTTTCAGATGGAGGCCCCCAATTAAATATTGTCAAGCCCATCTATACTATACTATTAAAACCGAAACATTAAAAGTTTGGTCGGTCGGTCGGTACTTGGGCCAAAATACGGGCCTATCTATATAATCAATTATTCTGGGCCTATTTATATAAATCTATACTATACTATTAAAGCCGAAACATTAAAAGTTTGGTCGGTCGGTCGGTACTTGGGCCAAAATACGGGCCTATCTATATAACCAATTATTCTGGGCCTATTTATATAAATAATTATTCTTTTTAATTTGGGTCAAAGTACGGGCCTATCTATATAACCAATTAATAATAATCCTTTTAAAACTGAAACATTAAAAGTTTGGTAGGTCAGTACTTGGGTCAAAATACGGGCCTATCTATATAACCAATTATTCCGGGTCTATCTATATAACCAATTATTCTTTTTAATTTGGGCTATAGTACGGGCCTATCTATATAACTAGATAATCCTTTTTATTGAAATATATTACTTTTTTATATTTTTGACTAAAAAACTCAATCTTCTAAAATAACATTGAGAAACATGGTAATTACTTTTTTAACTAAAATATATTATCTTTTTATAAATTTTCCAACTAAAAAATTAATCTTTTACAATTAATACGGACATGGGCGACATATTTATACGTAAAGATGTGTGCCAAAAGTCTAAAAGTCAAATAATAAAAAATAGAGGGAGTATTATTATATTGGTCGGGCGGTCGGTACTTGGGCCGAAGTACGGGCCTATCTATATATATAACCAATTATTCTTTTTAACTAAAATAAATTATCTTTTATATATTTTTTAGATAAAAAAAATCAATCTTCTAAAATAATATCGAGCAACATAGTAATTGTCTTTTTAATCAAAACGCTTTATCTTTTTTAGATTTTCTAACTAAAAAAACCGAGTTTTTACAATCAACACGGGCGTCATATATATAAAAATATAATATCATTAAATATAATTATTAATAAATAACATGTGATATTATTCAACCAAAATACATTAATAACATTATTTTTAAATACTCTAATGATCTCATATTAAAAGAAATATTACAAATCTGTCATATACTATATATTATTACACTATTAAAGCCAAAAATAAAAATTCACTTGGTTGGTCAGTTAGTTGAGTTTGGTGAATCGTTTGGTATTCGACCCACGGAGCTCTTAAATTTATAACATGTTATAGTATATTTTTTATTATCAATTAAACCAAAACATCAAATTTAGGTTAGTATGATGGGGAGGTATTTGGTTCATGCGTATGTTTTATACCATATTATTAATTATTATTAACTAAATATCAAAGGTTGATTGGTTAGTTTATATCTGAGTTTATAGGCCACCTTAAATTATAACATGTAAAAGAAAATATTTTAACATTCTCATTAAAATATATATGTTCGACCTAATTTTCAATTAGCCATTTAACGGACTTAACTATGAAGAATTTATCCAACTGTTAAGTAAAAAATTTATTAAACCATATTATTCTATCATAATTTTATTTTTACAATAAAATTAGGTAACTTTAAAATATATATAATAAAATAACAAATAAGTTAACCGCCCGTGCATTGCACGGGTTATAAGCTAGTATATATTATAGACATATGCAACAGTTTTATTTATTTTTTATTATATGTTGATTAAAATTCCAAATTTATATTTTTTGTCGTTGCCGATTTTCATTAATATAATTGTATATTTTTATGATTTTTTTTGAGCAATTATATATTTTTATGTTAGTGTTTTATTGAATTTTATTATTAATTACTAAATTACTTTTTGAGTCTTTTGTATCAATTTATAAAGTATTCTTAGTAGATAATTTTTTATTTATTATCACAAATTAAATATAATAATTATACTTATTTTTCTATATTATATATTGTGAATATATATAAAATGAATTTTTAAATTTTGCACAACCTACCCAAGTAATTCTTTAATTTTGCACAAGCCTACCATCATATTCAAATGCTGCAAAACAAAAACTATGATATAATCAAATAAATTTAATGAAAAATGCAAAACAATATTGGATTAATATATTAGAAATGAGTTAAATTCATATTTTATGAACATTTATATAATATAATAATCAAATTAATACAAATAGAAGAATATAAGATAAAATTTTGTATTAAAAGAATAATTTTTAATGAGATATGCAAGTCCATTTTTTATTGTGAATTTCAATTTTCACTCTTTATATTATGCACATCTATATTACAACTTTAGTACTATCATTTAAATGATGAAATATATTATTATATGAATATTTTAATATGTTAGATATTATTTCATATGTTAGATATTATTTTTATGTTCTTTTATTAAATTGTATTCTTTTAATCCAAAATATCTAAAAAATTTCTGAAACGTATTTCTCATATTCAAATATAAAAAACTCATTTAAATATTTTATTTTTCACAAAATAAACATATTACTATTAAAATATAGAATTCCTATGACTTTTAAGTTTTCAAATAAATATTTTAAATGATACATAAATATTTACTATAAAACCTCTATAATACCATAGAATCTAGAAAATATTATCCTAAAACAATTGTTTTCATGCTCATTACACAAATTTAGGATAATTAAATTTGATTTTTAGTAATACATTATCCAAATACCAGTGTACAATTAGTGTCCGCATATATATAAATAAGTACACTCTCGTTTTTACCCTAGCTTCTTCTTTCCGCCGCTTTGAAAATTCTGGTCTTTTTTCTTCTCTCTAGTTTGGAGCCCTGTAGCAACCTTAACTTGCTTAAAAAAGGTACACCCGTCATTTCTCCGATACATATAGATAGATACATGTATATGTATAATCTCATGTTATGCTTATTTATCTTGTTAGTTTTTAAGATGATAATTGTTTTCTTATTATATATACATATAATAATCTTTGGGGATTATGCATGGCACCATTCTTCTGTAAATAGGAATGAGGATTTAGAATATTATATACCATAATCTTTGGGTTGTCTATATTGTAGCCTAACAAATTTATATTGACCAAAATTTTCATCAAGCAAGCTTCTGAGGTATAAAATCAGTGATTTATTTTGGTTCTACTCATATTTGACCTTGAAAGTGTTGTTTTTAACGTAAAAAATACTTGTTGAATGATGTGGTGCATATCTTTTTCTGTAAATGTTTTGGAAGCACTCTTTCAATCTTGGATCTTCAATAAAATGACAACCAAACCAAATTGTTAGGTAAAGGAATTTGGGGATCTCATATGTTATGTACCATGATCTTTGATTTGTGTAAAATATTAGAAATGAAACCGTGGTATTAAAAAAATATTTTAGGAAGATTTAAACACATGGTTCTCGGTCATATAAAATACAGTTCACACTATGAAAATTCAAATTTAAGATGACAAAAATATCTAACCAAACTATTATAACAAATTAATTATGCATATCTTCCTTATTATACTTTATTATAGATTAGTTGTCATAAATATATAAATACAAGCAGACTCTCCATTGTACTCTTGCTCCCTCTCTCCCCCTTGAAATACTAGTGTTTTTTCTTCTCTCTAGCTTGAAGCTCCTACCAACCTTAGCTTGTGTAAAAAAGGTACACCCGTCTCCTCTACATATATATAGATACATGTATATGAATAATCGCGTCTTTATGCTTATGCAGATAGATACATGTATAGGTATAATCGCGTCTTTATGCTTATGTTTTGTCAGTTTTGCGTCTTTATGGTTATGTATACTCCGATTGTTTTGTTCATTGAATATGATAAATGTGGGGTTTGAGATAGAAATAAAAAGATATGATTGTTTAAGTATCTTGTTCAAGAGTGGATCTCGGTTTTTTGTATGGTAGAAATGAGAGCCCTCTATTTATTAAGAGAAATGATGCCAAAATATTAACTAAGTGGTGCTTCGTGCGAACATCTAATGAGCTATCAATGTAGCCAAATCATGGGGAAGCTAATCCACGCCGAAGTACCAATTAAACTCAAAAAAACAATAATTTATGTTTCGAGTATGTTTGGCTTTAAAAATCAATAAAATTGTTGTTTTTAACATAAAATTAATGGTCGAAGGATGTATGGCATTGTCCCCATTTCATAAATGTTTTGAAAACTCCATCCATAATTGCTCCTTCAATCTTTTATGTATGATTCTCTTATATTTTATACGTCACACGTTTCTTTATACATAGGATTGGGATTTAGTATGATATATACATAATCTTTAGGTTGTCTATACTATAGACTAACAAAAGTATTGACCAACTATTTCATCCAGCGAGCTTCAAGCATGAGCCATGAACGTTACGGAAATGTAATGAGGCTAATATACTTTGAAGTTGCGATTGAGCAATAAAAATCAGTGATTTATGTTTATGCTGATAGATTGATGACAAAAAATACAATACTCTCTAATATGAAGTAGGCTTAAATATATGACTGGGAATTGGTCATCTGCAATTTGGTAAACAGTGAGTAGAAGCCTTATCCTATTTTCCTAGCAAAACTGACAAAATTCTTTACAGGTAAACTCTTCACCTCCATCACTTCTTAGAGATTTAATAAAGCATCCACTTTCTCTCTCAACCAAAGATTTAAAAATTTTAGATGCTCCAAAAACTTCATCTTTTTCTTTAGAAAATAAACCCAAGTTTTGTTTGAAAATCATCGACAATCATCGTTTAGCCGAACATACGTCAGCTCTGCAGAATAGCCGTCAACAAGGCTAAACGTGCCCAAAATATTGAGAATCACCCTAACACCATGGGCCCGCAGAACCGTTGGCACCCATGCCGAGGCCTCAGGCATCCCGACGGCGTGCCAAGGCGCCGGCGCCCCAACGCACCAACGCAAATGCACGCACGTGCGCACGCTTGTGTGTTTTATCAAGAGAAAACTGCCAATCGTGTGAACCGTCCCGAGGCCCTGGTCCCCGTCCTTGGGTGTGATAACAATAATTGCAATACTCTAATATGAAGTAGGCTTAAATATGTGACTGGGAATTGGTGTATATATATCTGTTATTGCTGGATACTAAATTACAAATTACTGGAGCACCTTATAAAGGCTCTTCATATAATTCGAGAACATACATAAGACTTTCTAGGATTATCAGTTACAATGACTTATCACATCTAAACTGCTGGACATGAGCAGATTAACACTGGAGCAAGTTTATATTTATTATTTATTTTTTAATTACATATGCTATTCATGTTTGGCCTTGAAAGTGTTAGTTTTAATATAAAAATGCTTGTTGAATGATGTACTCCCCGGTCCAGTTTGTTACATGTTTTGGAAGGACTCCTTCAATCTTCGATCTTCAATCTGTTAAAATGAGCAGATTAACACTGGAGCAAGTTTATATTTTGTTTAGTTTTAACTAAATTGCTAGGGAAACGAATTGGGGGATCTTATATGTTATGTAACATAATCTTTGATCAGCTGTGCAAGATATATTAAAAATGGCCACCTTTTATTGGAATGTGTTGACAATTATAATTCATTCTGTTTAACACAATATTCAAGAAGAAAGATAAAGAAAGAGAGCTTGAGAAATTAGAGACTGAAACTGAGGAACATGTAATTGCATTACTTCTGTCCTGCCCATACTGGGTTTTACAATAACCTTATAACAACTCAAAAGTGCTAGTAGACAAATATGACTTAGACAGTACTGCTTAACAACCTCAGAACAAACAAAAGCAAGTAACAACCTTAGTACTACTCATAGGACATGACAAAATAGGAACAGACAATAAACTAAGCAGCTGAACAGACAATAAATTAAGCAGCAGACAGCCGAGCTGAAAATTATGTGACTTATTTGAGCTTTCTTTAATACTCCCCCTCAAGCTGTGGATGCATTCTGCAGAGTGGATCCCAGCTTGCCAACATGGTGCTGATGATTCTTAACTGGTAGGATTTTGGTGAGAATATCAGCTACTTGCTCATCAGATGGTGTGTATTGAGTCTGGATAACCCCATCTTTCAGTTGTTCCCGAACATAGTGACAATCAATTTCAACATGCTTAGTTTTCTCATGCATAACAGGATTAGCAGCAATTGCAAGTGCTGCCTTATTGTCGCATTTCAAGGGAGTTGGAGGTAGATTCTGCAATCCAAGATCTTTGAGAAGAGAAGTTAACCATTTGACCTCACAGGTGGTTAATGCCATGGAACGATATTCTGCTTCGGCAGAAGATCGGGCTACTACAGCTTGCTTCTTTGCCTTCCAAGAAACCGAGGATTGGCCTAAAAAAATACAGTACCCTGAAGTAGACCGTCTAGTAACAGGGCAGGTTGCCCAGTCACTATCGCAATAAGCAGTAAGTTGAGCAGATGAACTAGAAGCCAGTAAAATGCCTTGAGAAGTAGTTCCAATGAGATACCTTAACAACCGTTTGGCAGCTTGGAGATGTGTTGCTGTTGGCTGATGCATATACTGTGAGAGAAGTTGAACTGAGAAGCATATATCCGGCCTAGTGATTGTTAAGTAAATCAACTTTCCAACAAGCCTTTGATAAACAGTGGGATCTGGAAGTTCATCTCCAACAGCTGGAGTTAATTTCAGATGAACATCCATGGGAAGTTGTAGTGGTCGCTTCCCAGCCATACCAAACTCCACAATGATATCATTAGCATACTTCTTTTGGCACATAAATATACCCTCTGCAGATCGGGAGATTTCAATACCTAGAAAATATCGAAGATCTCCCATGTCCTTCATGTGAAAGGTTTGTGCCAGCATTGCTTTGAGACTTTGAATCGAACTCATGCAATTGCCTGAGAAAAGCAGATCATCAACATACACAAGGATCAATGTTACAGTAGAATGAGTATGTATAAAGAAAAGACTATAGTCATTTTTTGACTGAATGTAGCCCATGGACAGCAGAGTAGAGGAGAGTTTTCCAAACCACAATCTAGGGGCTTGTTTGAGCCCATAGAGAGTTTTTTTTAACCTGCACACTAGGCCAGACTTAGGAGACTGTAGGGCAGATGTGGCAGTGATTCTGCACCCCAAGTGTGTGTATCCTGATGGAAGTTTCATGTAGATTATATCAGACAATTCACCATGTAAGAATGCATTGCTTACATCCATCTGACATGTAAACCAATTTTGCATTGCTGCTACTGCAAGAAGGGTTCTAACAGTGGTGAGTTTGGCAACCGGCGCAAAGGTTTCCGCATAGTTAACTCCATACTCCTGTTTGTTGCCAAGAATGACAAGCCTCGCTTTATATTTTTCGACACTCCCATCAGGCAAAAACTTTGTCTTAAAAACCCACTTACATCCAATTGATTGTTTGTTCGCTGGTAGAGTAGTTATTTCCCATGTATCATTGAGCTCTAAAGCATCAAGTTCAGCGTTGATCGCTTTTCTCCAACAATCATTTTGTATAGCTTCTTTGAAACTGACTGGATCACGAGTACCTTGAATAGTGGCTAGAAAACAATGAAATTGGGGTTCAACTTGAGTGACTGCAAGATTAGAAATTGATCGAATATTGGAAGGAAGCACAAAGTCTTGCATCCAGGCAGGTTGTCTACTCACTCTGGCAGATTGTCTGGGAAGAGGTGTATCTGGTGGTGTATCTGGTGGTGTATCTGTGTCTGAATTGGAGGAATAATTTGTAGGATCATTATCTGGGTTATCACTGGTGGTTTCACTTTCATTCTCAGGGCTTAAGAACATGCATTCATCAGTGACAGGTGGGTTAGGTTGATGTGTAAAGGTTGGAGGTAAGGGACTCATATAGGAGGAAGTTGAGTTTTTATGAAAAGGAAACACAGCTTCATTAAAAACGACATCCCTTGAGATAAATTCTTTCCCAGTGAGTAAGTTAAGAAGCTTAAAACCTTTCTTCAGTGGAGGATAACCTATAAATGCACACGGCACTCCTCTCTGTGAAAACTTATCAGTAGAAACAGCAGGGTTGGAAGCAAAAGAAAGGCAGCCAAACACTTTCATTTCCTCATAGGAAGGTGGTTCTTCATACAACATCTCATAGGGTGTTTTATTATTCAATACAGGTGTCGGAAGTCTGTTAATTATATAAACAGATGTCATGACACAAGCACCCCACAGAGTTAGTGGCAAACCAGCATGAAAACGAAGTGATCTAGAAATCTCCAAAATATGCCTGTGTTTTCTCTCAGCCCTAGCATTTTGCTGAGGTCTGTGAGCACAGCTGGTTTGGTGCAGAATACCATTAGCAGAAAAGAATTCTTTAGAGGCTTTATCATCAAACTCTAGTGCATTATCCGATCAAAGAAACTTAACAGATTTGTCAAAGTGAGTGTGAGCATACTCAACAAAAGATTTCAGATTTGCAAGAGTGTCTGACTTATGTTGAAGGAGGTATATCCATGTATGCCTAGTGTGATCATCAACTAGGGTAAGAAAATACCTATATTTACCATTGTAAGCTACTTTATATGGCCCCCAAGTGTCTAAGTGAATCAATTCAAATGGTACGGAAGCATGAGAGGTACTTTCACTGTATGGCAGTTTTGCAAACTTTGCCATGGGACATGTAATGCAAATTTGAGACTTATCATGAACATATGGTTTAACACATGGTATATGTTTTAATTTGGTTACAGATGCATGTCCAAGTCTATGATGCCACAAAGCCAACTTAGCAGGAATATCATTGTGAGTGAGGTTAGAGCTATTACCAGTGTCACCAGTTGTTGCAACAGCAGAATTGGCTAGCACATTCTTGATAGAGTCTTTGCTTCTGTCCAAATAATACAACCCATTCTTTGCTTTACCAACACCCTTGATTTGTTTTGTCTTATTGTCCACAATGATGCAGTGATCAGAGAAGAACTGCACTTCACATCCTCCATCCTTAATCAACCTTTGAACAGAGAGAAGGTTGTGTTTGAAATGAGGAACACACAGCACACCTTTTAAAATCAAATCAGGTGATAAACACACAATTCCTGAGTGAGTTATGCCCATAGTTGCGCCAGTAGGGAGATTGATATTTTGTGCTAGGACAAGCCTCTTTGAATCAATCAGATTTGACAGCTGAGATGTCATGTGGTCTGAAGCTCCGGAATCTATGATCCACTCACTAGAGCATCCTTGAGCAGCAGCAACTGTTATCATTCCTGAGAAGTGGTGATCCAATTCTTCATCTGTGTCACATTCCTTCCCTGAGGCTTGAAGTTGTGGCATAAGTTTCATCAACTGATCCAGTTGTTGCGGAGTGAATAGCAATCCTGAGTCGCTGTGAGCTGCAGCTGCCATTTTTGGCGAAGAGAATGATTTAGAAGGGCCTGAGCCTGAGTTCCGGGGACTTGTGTTAGTAAAGGTTCGTGGTTTAAAGTTTGACTGTGGTCTGTTGTTTCTTGGATGCCACTTGGGAAATCCGACCACTCGCCAACATTTATCAGCAGAGTGACCTTTTACATCACACACTGTGCACAAGAGTGGCCTATCAGATTGAGCTTTACCATACATAGCCATAATCTCGTTGGAAGATGAGGCGTTTAACACAGCTCTTTGAGCCTCTTCCTGCTCGAGAGTAGCACAAGCAGTCTCAACAGTTGGTAAAGGGGTTAACATCAGGAGATTGCTCCTTTGTGTGTTGAACATTTCATTTACACCATTAAGAAACTGAAACAATCGTGACTCCTCCTTTTGAGTGTTGATAGTATCCAACAGTTTCAGTACCTCAGGTGTGGTACTTGTGACAGAAGGCAGCATGTTCATAGAATCGAGTTCCTCCCATACAGTTTTCATGGAGGTGTAGTACTCAATGATAGACAAATTATTCTGCTTTAAGGCATATAAATCCTTACACAATTTGTATTTTCTAGATCCATTTGTAAGAGCGAATCGTTTCTCTAGATTATTCCAGATATCTTTTGCAGAAGACATATACATAATGGACTGCTTGATAGTGGAAGAGACATTACCAGTGAGCCATGCTATGACCATGTTGTTGCAAGTCTCCCACATTTCAGCCTTTGCATCATCATCAGTGGGAATGGATACCGTGCCATTAATGAACCCAAGTTTTCGTTTTGAAGAGAGATTGATCTCCATGGATCTCCTCCATGCTCTATAGTCTGAGCTTCCTTGCAACTTATCCACTTGTATGGAACTTGGATTATCAGAGGGATGTAAGAAAAGGGGATTAACCATATCTTGGTATGTGACTTTATTTGAAGCCATGAGAAACAAATCTGAAGAAGCAAGAAACAGAAGAAAAGGCAGGTGGAGGTAGAGAGGTAGAAAGGAAAGCAGGATAAGAGAGATTTAGAAGGTCTGGATCATGGTGGCTCTGATACCATGTTGACAATTATAATTCATTCTGTTTAACACAATATTCAAGAAGAAAGATAAAGAAAGAGAGCTTGAGAAATTAGAGACTGAAACTGAGGAACATGTAATTGCATTACTTTTGTCCTGCCCATACTGGGTTTTACAATAACCTTATAACAACTCAAAAGTGCTAGTAGACAAATATGACTTAGACAGTACTGCTTAACAACCTCAGAACAAACAAAAGCAAGTAACAACCTTAGTACTACTCATAGGACATGACAAAATAGGAACAGACAATAAACTAAGCAGCTGAACAGACAATAAATTAAGCAGCAGACAGCCGAGCTGAAAATTATGTGACTTATTTGAGCTTTCTTTAATAGAATGAAGATTAGAACACACAGTTCTTGGAATGAAGTTCATATAAAATTAAGTTGATACTATTAAAATTCATGTGTATATAGTCATGCATGTCTAGCTACCTCCTTGAAACCTTGTCTTCTCGTAACTGAATTGTACGGTATTCACTATGCTAAAACATATACAGCAGGTATTATACTCATTCAAACAATTAGGAAGATCAAATCATTTATCTTCTCAAACCCGTGTTCCTGTCTGTTTAAATTTTAAAATTGAACATATGTTCTCAAGTGAGAATAACTATTAAATTATTCATTTAGCAAAAAAAAAACTATTAAATTATTATTTGTTGAAGATGTTATAACTATTATGCGGAACCAACATTGCTTTTTATGCTTTTCTCAATGCTTTAGTAGATCAGTGTTTATGTTTACTCTTTTGTTAATTGGTACAATATATTTTTTACTTCTATTTAATTAGAGGCATCTTTATATATTAATTTGCACTCATTTGTATGAAATAAACTCTACATACAGTAGCTTTATCCCCTTATATTAGCTCCTCCTCATATTATAAGGTTTAGTAATATTGAATTTCATCATTTTGTAATATTGACCGACATTTTTTATCAGATGGTATTGCTTCCTCGTGTTGGTAGAGAATTCCAGGCTCAAATTCCAGACCTTATAACAGGACCTGAGTACAGTAGCTATCTGAAAAGGCCGGTTGACACAGAAAACGAAGATCATGTGCCCTTCGATTTTTTTGTGGGATTACCAGTACCAGTCACATTGATCAGAGATATCAGCATTGTCTCAGAGAAAAAGAAAGATGAAAGGCTGGGCTTTTCTGCGCAATCAACTGACTCGCTTTCAACAGATCCATGTTACGTTTTGGTTCCTGGGGTCTGCCGTGATTTATGGAATGATACAGAAGAGGCAAGCTTTCTCCATGGCTTGTACCTCTTTAAGAAGAAGTTTGTTGAGCTGAAGGAATTTGTTGGAAGTAAAAAAATGGGAGAATTATTGTTTTTCTACTAAACAGCATTTTATAAGTCCTCTGGATTTAATACATGGTCAACGTGCGGTGAAGGCAGAAAAAGGAAGCGTGCATATGGCACATGGTTATTCAAAGGTTTCAGGCATCAGGAACTATTATCTCGTCTGAGTCCTCAGGTCTCCGAGGAAAGGCAGAAACTGCTGAGGGAGGTAATTTATTAACTATACTCTCTTTTTCCCGTGTAGAAAATTTTAGTTGTAGGAATGTTTCTAATGCTCACACTACCCAGTCAACCTAAAAAACAAATACACAATGCAGGATTCTGCAGCAGGTAAGATCGTCTATTTAATATCCGACCAGAGTTTGTGCACGGATAGTACATATTACTTAACACTTTTTGTTCTTGTCAGGGAAGTTTATAACTCGATTTTTTACTCTAAAAAATATCTGTGATTTTTAATTAAGATCCCTATACATGTTTTGGATTTCATCATTATTGATTGGTGGATCGAGTTAATGGTTAGTGGCTATTTAATGTGAGTGAAGTTCGTGTCTTAATTAATGATTTTCACTGCCTGACATATATAGGGGAACTTCTCTGTTCATTTTCTGTGAGTGAAATTAACTGCTCTCATTTCTCTGCTTTTGTGCTCAATTGGCAGGTGACTGAAAAATATGCAGAGAAGGACATGTCGCTAACCGAATATGTGTTCTCTATAAAATCTATTGTAGGGTTAGAATCCTTTGTTAATTCAGTTGCATGGTCCGTAGGCCTGTGCGGATACCTGTTGGTGAAGCATGTTCCAATCTTGAACTTGCTGAGATTGTGAAGATTCTCACTGGACGTTGTCGTTTAACCAAAGTTCAGTCTAGTGATTTGTTTTGGGAAGCCGTCTGGCCCTGTTTGCTGGCAAGAGGATGGCACTCAGAACAGCCAAAAAACAAAGCTTCTCTGGTCTTTCTTCCTCCTTGTGTTGAGAAGTTTTCAAGAAAACTAGTTAAAGGAAACCATTATTTTGAATCTCTTAAAGATGTCTTGAGTAAAGTTGGTTCTGAACCAGAGCTTCTTCAGCTTGACACTTATAATGATGAAGGGGAGAAGAAAGAAGAGAAGGGGTTGATTGAGGAGACCAAGGAGCAGCAAAATTTTCCTAAGAAGCATTGTTTTTCTTTGCAGCCTCAATCTCAAATTTGTGATATGGATAATGTAACTCATACAAGCCTCGATAATGGAAAATCTGTCAAATTCAAAAAATTGAAAACTTTGCCATCAGAAATGATAATTGTTTCCCAACACAGTGAGGAGGATACTTCTTTTGTCTCAACTATTAAATCCAATTGCATCCAAAACGTGTCGGTGGATCAGCAAACAAGTAGTTCAAACCAACTTGTTCGGATTGATGGTCCGGAAATCATAAAGAAAGCAGAAAAGCAAAAGAAGTTGTACGGCGACAAGCAGGCACCAGAACTGGTAGATATTCAGTTGAGCCAAAAGCTGAAGAGGGATAATCTTGATAATTTACTTTCAGTCAGGGGAAGTCACAGGACTACAACTGCTTGTACTAATGAGGAGATAGGTTCCGACAGGAGCACATTCCCATTGGTTCCGAGATTTGGAAACACTTGTGGGAGCACTACTAGAGCTTCTCAAGATGATGATTCTTTTGATCAAGAAAATTCTCAATCTGGCATGTTCATGACAAATTTATCAAACGTGCAAGATGATATTACGAGCACCAGGAATAAACTACCAACTGCAAGAGCTCTTGAAGCCCTGGTAGATGGAGATTTAACAGTGAAGAGAAGGCGGAAGTAGAATTCTGTGCTAACTGAGACATCATGATTGTTCAGATTCTTTTTAAATTTTAAATTTATTTACGTAAATTATTAATTTACAGATATTAATCTATCATATAAAAAACATATGAGACTTAACTGAAATAATAACCTATCTCAAGTAAATAAGACATTCAAAAAAATATAAATACTACCGTTTTAATGTATGTGGTTAATGCTTTTGAATAAAAAAACTAATTGATTGAATAGCTCAAGCGGCTTAAGTGGTGTATTTGTGTTGGAAAGGTCTTTGGTTCAATTCCTAAGAATAACATGTTTTTTATATATATGAGGAGGGGCTCGGGTTCGGAGCTAGGTAATTTATTTGAGGCTTGACACGGGGCTCCGGTTTGGAGCTAGGCTTGACACGAATCTGTTCGGCTATTATATATATATAAGTAGATATTCTCTTTAATTATATATTATGAGATTATCCTAAAAATATTACATTTTTTCGAGTTTTAACGAGCCGAACTCGAGCCGAACACACTAAAAGCGCTGCTCGAACTCATTTTCTTAACGAACACATATATGTGTTCGAGCTCGAGCTCGAGTTCTTAACGAACCGAGCCGAACCGAGCTTTTATCGAGCCGAGTTCGAGCTTGTTCGCGAACAGCTATGTTCGTGAACAGCCTTACAAGACACTTCTCAATATATGCTTAGACGTTGACATAACGACTTTGCTACATGTATTGACTAACAAGTGAACTTTGCGGTATGATGTTTCATGAGACTTACCGGTAAACTTTCCAGATTTCTCGACATGTTATTTTCTCAGTAAGAGTGTGCAAGACAACTGCTACATTCCTGTGGTATAAAAAGCTACACAGCTGCTGCATTCCTGTGGCTAATTTTAGTAAAAACTTCCTCATAACAGGTCGGAGGTTGAGGAACATTTGATCCTGCGCATTTCAAGAATCTCTGTTCTGCTCATCCTTCTGCTGCAGGCTAGCACGGGATTATAATTTAAGTTTGGCATAGTGTTCTGTAGATAAACTTTTTACATGAGATCATTAGAGTTGTGCTTATACTCTACTAGCCTGTACATGACCCAAGCTTCCAGCACTGTTTTACGCGTTTAGAGAAAATCCTATTTCCAAACTTCGCAGGAATTACTTTACTATAGATCCTTCCTAAGCACAATCACGGTGCTAAATCAAAGAAATTTCTGATGCTCCGTTTATCAATGTGAATGGTTTAACTTTAAAATGATCAAAATAAAGATGGGTGAACCACAAGAACTAGAAAAAACTAACTAGAAATTTCTGCGCAAGTGTTTCATGCTCCTAATTATATTCACCAATATATGATTATAAGATCGTCTAGTGCATACATGTAAGCATTTGATATAAAATGGTACTGTGAGCTGGGAACATAGCTCCTGAAAATCCTTTATACTGAAAAAAAGAAAAAAGAAGTCTACTCTCGAAAGTTGAAACCAATTTTTTTTTTTTGTGCTGGAGAGAAACCACCTATGATTACCGCTATCGATCACATCACCAATTCCATATCCTGCAGCTATGGACATCATTTGTTTTTAACCCTGGTGCTACTACCTCTTCATGGCTAGCTTGATCCTAATGTCTTGTGCGCATCTCAGTCCTTCCTCCTCCTCCCTGAACTTTCTGTCAAATCTCCATTTACCAGGGCTTCTAGTGCTCTTGCCGTTGGGGCTCTGTTCCTAGTACTCTGTCCCCGAGGGTTTAAGTTAGCAGGCTGCTCAGGAACACTGATGTCTGCAGAGGTGTTGGCTGCATAGAAGACATTTTGTTGAGTACTCGTGATGTCATCTGGCATGTTTGTTGAATCTGTCTGGAAACCGCTGTTTGGAAAGTCTACAGGTTGTTGAGGCAAGTTCAAGTCAATTAACATTCTTGATTGAGGATTTTCTCGATCAGGACGATTATCATCTAGAGAACCTCCGGGGCTCCAACAAGGGCTTTCTTTTGTGAACTAGTTGCCATCCTATCTTTGGATAAACAAGAAGCTACAGTCCTATATTTTTTTCGAACTGAAGTTGAAGTATCAAGATCATTTCGCTTATGCTTTTGGCTCAGCTGAATATTCACCGGCTTCCTTGCCTGCTGGTCCTCATACAAACTTTTCAGATTCTTGAATTTTTCCACTGGTTTTATGGAACCTGGACCATGAATCTGAACTAGTTGGTCCGAACTCCTGTCAGAAATCTCCTCGATCCACCCATCCTCCTCTTCCTTCTCTCCATCATTTTCAGCGTGAGGCTCGAGAAGCTCTGGCTCAGAACCAACTTTGTCCAAGACCTCCATAACAGAGACAAGATAATGTTTTCCATTCATTAATCCTCTCGAATACTTCTCAACATGAGGCGTAAGAAAGACCAGGGTATCCTTTGCACCTGGAATACAAGCCTGTTTCTTTGGCTGTTCTGAGTGCCATCCTCTTGCCAACAAACGCGGCCAGACTGCTTTCCAGAATAAATCGCTGGATTGAGATTTGCTTAACCGATAGCCTCCAGTTAAAAAATTGACAATCTCAGTACAAGTCAGGTAGGAACATGCTTCCCCGGTTGGTATCCGCACAGGCTCAATGACCTTGTTTGTGAGATCTCTCTTGCCTTTACCAATAGAAACTACATCAACAAAAGTCTCTATCCCAACCATGGACTTTATAGAGAATACATAATCGATTAGTGATGTATCGTTCTTCTCATCGTCCTTCTCATCGTTCTTCTCATATGCTTTGGTGGCCTGCCAGTCGAGCAAAGAAGAAACATTAAATTTCCATAAAAGAGAATTATAAGATTAGTCCACCCACATTTCCAGGCGGTGACAATCATCAATTCTGACATGAAATCACTCACATATATAAGATTCACCAAATAAAATAAGCTCAAACTAAAACATCTTTTGGAGAGAGTAAGCAGTGGTCTAGCTTTATTCCCTTAGGTTACATAATTTTTTTGACTTAGATTATAATGTACCTATGTGAAAGTTGAGTAGCAAAACACAGAAATGCTTTGGAGGAATTTGGACTGGTGTTGCTTATATAAAATACAAAATAAAATTCCTGGAGTATCTGCACTCCGTGCACGAACTCTTGAATGTGTTAAACACAACATATTTGGTTCTACTTGAGCAGGAATAAATGTTACGATGAAATAGGTACCAGAAAATCATCAGCTTAATTTTTCTGTAAATGAACAATTTTTGATGATAGTGCAAGTTACAGGTTTAACTTAAATAGTGTTGTAAGGAAAACTTTTGCATGATTTATATGCCCTTCAGTTGCAGGATAATATAAATGTATGACTATTTACATCTTAAAACCAGACAACTTCTAATAAGAAAACAGAGATTCTGGTTGATGGGTTACCTTCATTAGTGCTTTCTGGCATTCCTCGGACACCTGGGAAAGCAGACGAGATAGTATTTCCTGTCGCCTCAAATCACTAAATAGCGATTTGCCAGATACACACTTTTTACTTTTCCCTTTGCGGGATGTTGACCATCTATTGTAATCAGAGGACCTATAAAATTTTGAGTAGTAATATAACAATATATCCCCCATCTTTTTAGTTCCGACAAACCTTTGCAACAGCACAAAGTTCTTCTTAAAGATGTATAAACCTAGAAGAAAACTTGCTTCTTCAATATCATTCCAAGAATCACCACAAACCTCAGGAACCAAAGAATAAGAGGACCCTTGGTATTGATCGTTTGTCTCTCTGACGCTTCCAAATAGCGAAGGTGCATTATTTGATTGAGTATAAAATCCTTGCTTTGCATCTCTCATATTCTCTTTGTTGATATTTCTGGTCCACTTGACTGGGACCGGCAATCCCTGCTTAAAATCCAAGGGAACGTGATCGTTCTTTTCAGCATCATCCAGCTTCTTCATATAGCTATCATACTCAGGTCCAGTGATAACAGAAGGAATTTCAGCCTGGTAGTCATCACCAACACGGGGAAGCACTTTTGGTTCCCCGAAGACACCATCAGAGGAATCTACAGAAAGCAACTGCTCGGCAGATATGTTCTCAGTATTATTATCCCCATTCTGATTTAGTTCAGCTGACACCATCTGAAAAAAGTATTGCTGACTGTTACATTATGCAGAAGCAAAATGCAGTATTATATATGTACTTCTTACCAACCAAGCCCAAATTTAGATGCCTATGCAGGTTAAGCATTGGAATAATATATATAAGTCTAATAGTTCCAGTATAAAATGTTGAACACCATAAGTCTAATAGTTCTGCAATGCTGTTATTACAATCATAATACACAAACTCACTAAGTGTGTGAAACATAAAAGAGCTAGGGTCATATCACTTGTCAAAAACCCTTATAAGGAACAAAAGAATTCGTCACCCTTAAGAAAATCAATGAGGATAATATTAAACCAAATAAGAGTTGATTCGTTTTAGATATTTACCAATGAGAATAATATTAAATTTACTCTCTTTTTCTCCTTACTTATAAGAAGACTAGAATTCAAGGAGGCATGTATGTTATCATTTAAATATTTGAAAAAATAAATGCAATTAACATTTGCAAAAATACTTACCAACTGGCCAGTAGCTATATCGAAAATGAACTACATGGTGTATAAATATTCGCAAATTTAAATTACAGTTATCATTTGTCAAAATACTTGCCTACTGAAAATTATATTAAAAATAGATTTAACATAAAATATATAATGGTATGAACCACTTTAAATTCAAGCCATTGCCGTCACAGTATTAGTGTTGTCACTCATTAAACACCTTTTTAAAGTGGTTATTCATTTATTTAAATTGTGCATTACATTCTGTTAAATGCAATAAATTGTGATGTTTAATATCTATACATCATCACGCGGTATAATATTCTAAATAGTATGGATGAGCAAACTCGAGCTGAACTCTAGAATGATCATGTATCATTTATCAAAAAAGTATCAAACTCCAACTCAATCTTAAGCTTAAATCAAGCAAAAAAAAAATGTTTGAGTTTGGCTCATTAAGAAAAAGTGTTGTTCATGAACCATTCACGAACAACTTGTGACATGTTTCACAAGCGTGTGCTCATGAACATCACTAGCTTATTGTGAATTTGTGCCCACAAATAAATTGCTCGTGGACTTGTGCGTACCAGCTTACTTACGAATAACCCATGAGCTTATTACATAATTGTGTATAATCATTATATTATACAACCAAGTATATTAAGTATAATATGTTATATTTTTTTTATTATTTAGTAAATAGAAACTGTGTACTAGGCCAATTTAATAAGTAATTATATCATCTAGTATAACATATAAGATATTTCAATCAATATATTTAATTACTAAGAATTTATTACGAGTACATTATATATTTTAATAATTTTACATATATTGAGCCTATCAAATTTGGTTATGAACAACTAACGCACCCGTATATCCCGCATGTGTTCACGAGTACCGAACTACTTCACGGACTTATTCACTAGCATATTAATCGAATTTGTTTTGCAACTATCAAGCCGGACTCTACCATAATTAAGTTCGGCCGGTTTATAATTAAATCGATCCTCAAAAATGTGTCCACGATAGATTTTTTTTATGAACCGGATCAAATCCGAAATGAGTTTTCCCCAAACCAAACAACAACCTTTCGCAAGTATATCGACTCATTTATACTATTTAGTTAATATTGTGGTAGCATTCCAAAAAGATGTCTTCTGATATTCGCCTGGATCCATTCATGACATGGAAACTAACTCAAACTAAACTAATTAAGTTTAAAGAACATACCTTTATATTCATACCCCCAAAAACCCAAAATTGAAGCGTAATCATAATCAAGAAAGAACATAAAAATATACATACAAACAAAAACAAAAACACAAAATAAATTCGATGAAAGAGTGTTCTACATACCTATGAAATATTCCAATGTGATCTTGTCAAATTAACACCTTGATTTCACCATTCACAAACACCAACATAAAGTGTTTTTACACAATCATATATTACATGTATAAGCACATGTCACACAAACACACAAATATATGTAAAACAGTATTAAATTAGTCAAGAAAAACAATATGAGTGGATATAATGAAAGGGGCAGATCACATGAACATGAGGACGAGCAACTATAATACATGTATTATTATAAGTGATATAAGTGAGAGTACCTTTGCTGTAAACAGCTCAAGTTCAAAGTTGAGAGAGAAGGGAGGAGAGATGATATATTGAAGAGTACAACATAAAGTAATATAATTAAATAAAATACTTAAAAAGATTTTAACTATGCGGTCAAAACACTTAAAAGTGTGTGACAAAAATTCAAACGAGTATATTTCAAAAACAGAGGAAGACGAGTTAAAATTTAATACAAAAAATCATGTCACCTAATTTACAAGGCACTACTTTCTACGTCAAATCTGCAACTCATAAGATTACCACAATGTTGCGACCGCGATGGACACAAGCGTTTCGATTGTAATTAGTACATTCCGATCAAATTATCTATTTTCGTCAACAACCTTATATTTCAAAACAGAGGGATTTCAAAGTAATAACAAAAAATCAGGTCACTACTTTTATAGTCCCGACTTTCTACACTCAAATCCGGCCCTCATAAGTTACCACACTTGTCTGCACCCCGCGTTGACAAACACGGTTCGATTGTCATCAATACATTCGACAAAATTAGCTGTTTTTGTCAAACGAATATATTCAAAACAGAGGGGTACAAGTTAATACAAAAAAATCACGTCCCATACTTACAAGTCCTCGACTTTCTTTCTACATCGAATCGCACTCATAATAATTACCACACTTGTCGGGGCCACCGCTATGGACACAAGCGTTGTCGATTGTCATCAATACATTCAAGCACAAAATATCTATTTTTGTTAAACGACCCTATATGTTCAAAACAGAGGGAGTCCAGTTAATACAAAAATCCACCGCATATACGTTACAGAGTTCCTACTTTCTACCCACCATAACCCCTCGAAATCGTGGCAATTCAATAATTACCACACGTGCATGCCAACGCAATTGACAACAACGGGTTTTCGATGTCATCATACATTCCCGAAAATTATCTATTTTGTCATAAATCCAGACAAGCGTGCTGGATGTAGACAAAATAGATAATTTTTCGGATGTAACTTGATGACTCGAAAACGTTTGGTGTGTCATTGCTGTGGCAATGCAAGGTGGTATTAGTATGAATTGCAGATTTTCGAGGTAGAAAGTAGGAGACTTGTAACTATATGAGGTGAGTTTTGTATTACTTGGACTCCCTTGTTTTGAAAGTATATGTCGTTACAAAAATAGCGCATTTTGTGATTGGACTGTATTGAATGACAAGCGAAAACGCTTGTTTCAATAGCGGTGGCAGACAGTGTGGTAATTCTTAGGAGTGTTTGGCAGATGTTCGAGGTAGAAAGTAGAGACTTTTTAAAGTAGTGACGTGAGTTTTTTATTAACCTTTGTACTCCCATCGGTTTTGAATATAAGTCGTTTAAAAAACAGATAATTTTGTTCGGAATGTATGGATGACAATCGAAAACCGCTTGTTGTCAAAGCGGTGGCAGACAAGTGTGGTAATTATTATGATTTGCAGATTTTGAGGTAGAAAGTAGGACTTATAAGTAGTGGACCTGTTTTTTGTATTATTTGAACTCCCTCTGTTGTGAATATAAGTTGTTTGACCGAAAATAGATAATTTTTGATCGGAATGTACTAATGACAAGCGAAAACGCTTTGTTTTCCATAGCGGTAGCATATCAAGGTGGTAATTCTTATGAGTTGAATTTTGACGTAAGAAAGTAGTGACTTGTAAATAGGTGACAGAGTTTTTGTATTAATTAAACGCGTTTCCCTCTGTTTTGAAATATAAACATCGTTTTTGATGTGTGTCACACACTTTTAAGTGTTTTGGACGCATAGTTGAAAATCTTTTTAAGTATTTTAATTAATTATATTCACTTTATGTTGTACTCTTCAATATATCATCTCTTCCTCCTTCTCTCTCACTGTGAACTTGAGCTTGTTTACAGCAAGGTACTCCTCACTTATATCCACTTATAATAATACATGTATTATAGTTGCTCGTCCTCATGTGCCTGTGATCTCCCTTTCCTAGTAACTCAGATTGTGTTTCTTGACTAATTTAAATACTGTGTTACAGATATTGGTGTTTTGTGTGTACAGTGATATATACCTGTAATATATTGATGGTGGTAAAACACTGTATGTGTTGTTTTGGTGAAACTAAGGTGTTTAATTTGACAGGATCAATGGGAATATGTCAAGGTATGTAGAACACTCTTTCATCGAGTTATTGTTGTGTTTTTTTTGTTTTTGTTTGTATGTATATGTTTATGTTTTTTTTCTTGATTATGATTACGCTTCAATTTTGGGTTTTTTGGGGGTATGAAGATAAAGTATGTTCTTGGAGGGGGGAGGGAGGAGGGGATTAAACTTAATTAGTTTTTAGTTTTGAGGTAGTTTTCCATGTTCATGATGGATCCGGCGAATATCAGAATACATCTTTTTGGAATGCTAGCCACAATATGAACTAAAATAGTATAAATGAGTCGATATACTGCGAAGGTTGTTGTTTTGGTTTGGGGAAACTCATGTTCGGATTGATCCGTTCATAAAAAAATCTATCGTGGAC
The DNA here is from genome assembly GCF_001625215.2 of Daucus carota subsp. sativus. NCBI lineage: Eukaryota > Viridiplantae > Streptophyta > Magnoliopsida > Apiales > Apiaceae > Daucus > Daucus carota. The sequence goes on along the minus strand of NC_030389.2, from coordinate 29,448,723 downwards.
ACATTTTTGAGGAGCGATTTAATTATAAACCGGCCGAACTTAATTAATGGTAGAGCCGGCTTGATAGTTGGCAAAACAAATTCGATTAATATGCAGTGAATAAGTCCGTGAAGTAGTTCGGTACTCGTAACACATTCGGAGATACGGGTGCGTTAGTTGTTCATAACCAAAGTTGATAGGCGCATATATGGCAAATTTATAAATATATATGGACTCGTAATAAATTCTTAGTAATTATATATTGATTGAAATAATCTTAATATGGTATACTAGATGATATAATTACTTATTAAATTGGCTAGTAACACAGTGTCTATTTACTAAATAAGAAAAAAATATAACATATGTTATACTTAATATACTTGGTTGTATAATAATAATGATTATACACAATTATGTATAAGCTCATGTTATTCTAAGTAATCTGTAAGCACAAGTCTCACGAGCATTTATTATTTTGTGGGACAAATTCACAATACGCTAGTGATGTTTCATGAGCACACGCTTGTGAAACATGTCACAAGTTTGCTGATGGTTCATGAACACCACTTTTTCTAATGAGCCCAACGTCAAACATGTTTTTTTTTTGCTTGAGTTAAGCTAAAGATTGAGTTGGAGTTTGATACGTTGTTGATAAATGAGACATAGCAGTCTAGAGTTTCAGCTCGGTTTGCTCATCCTATATTGATAATATTATACGCGTGATGATGTTGAGTATTAAACATCACAATTTTTGCATTTACAAATGTGCACAATTTTAATAAATGAATAACACTTTAAATAAGGTGTTTAATGAGTGACAACACTAATACGTGACGGCAATGGCTTGATTTAAAGTGGTTCATACCATATATATTGTTAAGGTTAAATCGATTTTTAATATAATTTTCAGTAGGGCAAGTATTTTGACAAATGACAACTGAATTTAAATTTGGCGAAGTTTATACACCATGTAGTTCATTTTCCGATATAGCTACGGGCCAGTGTGGTGTATTGTGCAATGTTAATTGCATTAATTTTGTCAAATATTTAAATGATAACATCATGCCTCCGTGAAGGCTAGTCTTCGTATAAGTAAGGAGAAAAAGAGAGTAAATTTAATATTATCTCAGTGGTAAAGATCTAAAACGAATCAACTCTTATTTGGTTTAATATTATCCTCATGGAGTTCTTAAGGGTGACGATTCTTTTTGTTCATTAAAGGGTGTTTTTGACAAGTGATATACCCTAGCTCTTTTTAATGTTTCCACACTTAGTGAGTTTGTGTATTATGAGTGTAAGACAGCAATTGCGAACTATTAGACTTATGGGGTTCAACATTTTATACGGGAACTAGTAGACTTATAATATAGTCCAATGCTTAACCTGCGATAGGCAAGCTAAAATTTGGGCTTGGTGTGGTAAGAGTACATATATAAGACGGCATTTTGCTTCTGCATAATGTAACATCGAAATACTTTTTCCAGATGGGTCAGCTGAACTAATCAGAATGGGATAATGATACTGAGAACTATCTGCCGCCAGTGCGTTCTGTAGATGCCCTCTGATGTGTCCTTCGGGAACAAAAAGTGCTTCCCCTGTTGGTGATGACTACCAGGCTGAAATTCCTTCTGGTATCACTGGACCCCTAGTTAATGATAGCGAATAATGAGAAAGCTTGGATGGAAGGCGGAAAAGAACGATCAAGTTCCCTTGGATTTTAAGCAGGATTGCCGGTCCAGTCAAGTGGACCAAAATAGCAACCAAGAGGAATATGAGAGAATGCAAAGCAAGGATTTTATACTCAATCAAATAGTTTATGCACCTTCGCTATTTGGAAGCGTCAGAGGACAAACGATCAATACCAAGGGTCCTCTTATTCTTTGTTCCTGAGGTTTGTGGTGATTCTTGAGGAGATTGAAGAAGCAAGTTTCGTCTAGGTTTTATACATCTTTAAGAGAACTTGTGCGTGCAAGGTTTGTCGGAACTAAAAGATGGGGGAATATATTGTTATATTACTTACTCAAAATTTTATAGGTCCTCTGATTACAAAGTGGTCAACATCCCCGCAAAGGAAAGTAAAAAGTGTGGATCTGGCAAATCGCTATTTTAGTGATTTTAGGCGACAGGAAATCATATCTCGTCCTGCTTTCCCAGGTGTCCGAGGAAGGCCAGAAAGCACTAATGAGGTAACCATCAACCAGAATCTCTGTGTGCTATTAGAAGTTGGCTGGTTTTAATATGTAAATAGTCATACATTTATAGATCCTGGCACTGAAGGGCATATACATCATTAAAAGTTTTCCTTACAACACTATGTTAAGTTAAACTGTAACTGCACTATCATCAAAAATTGTCATTTACAGAAAAATTAAGCTGATGATTTTCTGGTACCTATTCATCGTAACAGTTATTCCTGCTCAAGTAGAACCAAATAGGTTTGTTGAACACAGTCAAGAGGCGTGACGGAGTGCAATAATCCCAGGGGGGGGGGGGGGAAAACAAAAAAAGAATTTTATTTTGTAATTTAATAGAGCACAACCAGTCCAAATTCCTACAAGCATTTCTGGGTTTGCTACTCAACTTTCACATAGGTAACATGATAATCTGAATCCAAAAAATTATGTACCTAGGGAATAAAGGTTAGTTTCTGAGACCACTGCTTACTCTCTCCAAAGAATGTTTTATTTTGAGCTTAGTTTATTTGGTGAATTCTTATATATGTGAGGGAGGTTTCATGTCAGAATGATGATTGTAACCCGCTGGAAATGTGGGTGGACTAATCGTATAATTCCTTTTATGGAAATTTAATGTTTCTTTCTTCTTTCTCGACTGGCAGGCACCAAAGCAAATATGAGAAAACGATATAAGGACGATGAGAAGAACGATAACAATCACTAATCGATTATGTATTCTCTATGAAAGTCCATGGGTTGGGATAGAGACTTTTGTTTTTATGTAAGTTTCGATTTGGTAAAGGCAAGAGAGATCTACAAACATTTCAGTTTATCCTGTGCGGGATACCAACCGGGGAATCATGTTCCTATGCCCCCCCCCCTGACTTTTACTGAGATTGTCAATTTTTTAACTGGATGCTATCGGTTAAGCAAATCTCAATCCAGCGATTTTATTCTGAGCAGTCTGGCGCGTTTGTTGGCAAGAGACGGCACTCCGAACATCCAAAAAACAGGCTTGTATGCCAGGTGGCAAAGGATACCCTGTTCTTTCTTACGCCTCATGTTGAGAAGTATTCGAGAGGAATTAATGAATGGAAAACATTAGCTTGTCTCTTTTATGGAGGTCTTGGACAAAGTTGGTTCTGAGCCAGAGCTTCTCGGCCTCACGCTGAAAATGAGGGAGAGAAGGAAGAGGGGATGGGTGGATCGAGGGATTTCTGACAGGATTTCGGACCACCTAGTTCAGATTCATGGTCCAGGTTCCATAAACCAGTGGAAAATTCAGATCTGAAAATTGGTAGAGGACCACAGGCAAGGAAGCCGGTAATATTCAGCTGAGCCAAAAGCATAAGGAAATGATCTTGATAATTCAACTTCAGTTCGAAAAAATATAGGACTGTAGCTCTTGATTTATCCAAAGATAGGATGGAACTATTTTAACAAAAAGAAAGCCCTTGTGGGAGCCCCGGAGGTTCTCTAGATGATAAGCGTCCTGATCGAGAAACTCCTCAATCAAGAATTTTTAATTGACTTGAACTTGCCTCAACAACCTTACACTTTCAAAAGCGGTTTCAGACAGATCAACAAACATGCCCAGATGACATCCGAGTACGCACAAAATTCTTCTATCAGCCACACCTCTGCAGACATCAGTGTTCCTGAGCAGCCCTGCTAACTTAAACCCTCGGGGACAGAGTAACTAAAACAGACCCCAACGGCAGAGCAGATAGAAGCCCTGGTAAATGGAGATTTGAACAGAAGTGTAGGGAGGAGGAGGAAGGACGTGAGATGCGCACAAGACATTAGATCAAGCTAAGCCATGAAGAGGTAGTAGGCACCAGGTTAAAACAAAATGAGTGTCCATAGCTGCGAGGATATTGGGAATTGGTGATGGGATCGATAGCGGTAATCATAGGTGGTTTCTCTCCAGACACAAAAAAAAAAAATTGGTTTCAACTTTCGAGAGTAGATGTTCTTTTTTCCTTTTTTTCAGTAGAAAGGATTTTCAGGAGCTATGTTACCCAGCTCACAGTACCATTTTATATCAAAAATGCGTACATGTATGCACGAGACGATCTTATAATCATATATTGGTGAATATAAGTAGGAGCATGAAACACTTGCGCAGAAATTTCGAGTTAGTTTTTTCTATGTCTTGTGGTTCACACCATCTTTATTTTGATCATTTTAAAGTTACCATTCACATGGATAAACGAGCATCAGAAATTTCTTTGAATGTAGACCGTGATTGTGCTTAGGGAAGGATCTATAGTAAAGTATTCCCTGCGAATTTGGAAATAGGATTTTCTCTAAAACGCGTAAAACAGTGCGGGAAGCTTGGGTCAGGTACAGGGCGAGTAAGAGGATAAGCACAACTCTAGATGATCTCCAGTTAAAGTTGATCTACAGAAGCACTATGCAAACTAATTATAATCCCGTGCTCGCTGTCGAGCAGAGGATGGAGCGACAGAGTTCTTGAAATGCGCAGGATCAAATGTCCTCAAACCTCCGACCTGTTATGAGGAAGTTTTTACTAAAATTAGCACGGGAATGCAGCGCTGTGTAGCTTTTTATACCACAGGAGTACAGTTGTCCTTGCACACTCTTACTGCGAAAATAACATGTCGAGAAATCTGGAAAGTTGACCGGTAAGCCTCATGAAACATCATACCGCAAAGTTCACTTGTTTAGTCAATACATGTACAAAGGCGTTATGTCAACGTCGAAGCATATATTGAGAAGTGTCTTGTAAGGCTGTTCACGACTAGCTGTTCGCGAACAAGCGCGAACTCGGCTCGATAAAAGCGCGGTCGGCTCGGTTCTTAAGAACTCGAGCTCGAGCTCGAACACGATAGTGTTCGTAAGAAATGAGTTCGAGCAGCGCTTTTAAGTGTGTGTCGTCCCCCGATCGAGGTCGCGCGGTAAACTCGAAAAAAGTAATAATTTTTAGGATAATCTCATAATATATTAATTTAAAGAGAATATCTACTTATATATATATAATAGCCGAACAGATTCGTGGTCAAGCCTAGCTCCAAACCGGAGCCCGTGTCAAGCCTCAAATAAATGACCACCTAAGCTCCGAACCCGACCCTCTCATATAATATAAAAACATGTTATTCTTAGGAAGTGAACCAAAGACCTTCCAACACAACTACCCACTTAAGCCTCTTGAGCTATTCATCAATTAGTTTTTTTTATGCAAAAGCATTTAACCAATACATTAAAACGGTAGGTAATTTATATTTTTTTTGAAATGTCTTAGTTACTTGAGATAGGTATGATTTCAAGTTAAGTCCCTCATATGTGTTTTATATGATAGAATTAATATCTTAAATTAATAATTTAACGTAAATAAATTTAAAATTTAAAAAGAATCTGAACATCATGATGTCTCAGTTAGCACAGAATTCTACTTCCGCCTCTCTCACGTTAAATCTCCATCTACCAGGGCTTCAGAGCCTTGCAGTTGGGTAGTTTAATTCCTGGTGGCTCGTATATCATCTTGCACGTTTGATAATTTGTCATGAACATGCCAATTGAGATTTTCTTGATCAAAAGAAATCATCATCCTTGAGAACCTAGTAGTGCGCCCACAAGTGTTTGTCCATCTCGGAACCAATAGGGAATGTGGCTCCTGTCGACCGTATCTCTCAGTAGTACATAGCCAGTGGTAGTCCTGTGACGTTCCCCTGAGCTGAAAGGTAAATTATCAAGATTACCCTCTTCAGCTTTTGGCTCACTGGATATCTACCAGTTTCTGGTGCCTGCTTGTCGCCGTACAACTTCTTTGCTTTTCTGCTTTCGTTTATGATTTCCGGACCATCATCCGACAAGTTGTTTGAACTACTTGTTTGCGGATCCACCGACACGTTTTGGATGCAATTGGATTTAATAGGTGGACAACGAAGTATCCCCTCACTGTGTTGGGAACAAGTATCATTTCATGAATGCAAAGTTTTCATTTTTTGAATTTACAGATTTTCCATTATCGTGCTTGTAGATTTACATTATCCATACACAATTTGAGATTGAGGCTGCAAAGAAAAACAATGCTTCTTAGGAAATTTGGCTGGCTCTTGGTCTCCGCAATCAACCCGTATCCTTCTTTCTTCTCCACTTCACTTATAAGTGTCAAGACTGAAGAAGCTCTGTTCAGAACACTTTACGCAAGACAGCCTTTAAGAGATTCAAAATATGGTTTCCTTGAACTAGTTTTTCTTGAAAACTTCGCACACAAGGAGGAAGAATACGCAGAGAAGCTTTGTTTTTTGCTGTTCTGAGTGCCATCCTCTTGCCACAAACAGGGCAGACGGCTTCCCAAAACAAATCACTAGACTGACTTTGGTTAAACGACACGCCGTGAGAATCGTCACAATCGCAGCAATTCAAGATTGGAACATGCTGTCAACAACAGTATCCGCACAGGCCTACGGACCATGCAACTGAATTAAACAAGGATTCCTAACCCTACAATAGATTGTTATAGAGAACACATATTCGGTTAGCGACATGTCCTTCTCTCATATTTTTCAAGTCAGCCTGCCAATTGGCACAAAGCAAGAAATGAGAGCAGTGAATTCACTCACCAGAAAAAAAAAAAATTAAAAAAAAAAAAAACCCAGAGAAGTTCCCCTATATATTGTCGGCAGTGAAAATCATTAAGTAAGACACAACTTCACGCAATTAAATGAGACCCTAACCATTAACTCGATCCACAAGCAATAATGATGAAATCCAAAACATGTATAGGGATCTTAATGTTAAAAATCCAGATATTTTTTAGAGTAAAAAATCGGTTATAAACTTCCTTACAAGACAAAAAGTGTTAAGTATATGTACTATCCGTGCCAAACTCTGGTCGGATATAAATAGACGATCTTACTGCTTGCAGAATCCTGCATTGTGTATTTGTTTTTAGGTTGACTGTAGTGTGAGCATTAGAAACATTCCTACCAACTAAAGTATTCTACACGGGAAAAAGGAGAGTATAAGTTTAATAAATTACCTCCCTCAGCATTTCTGCCTTTCCTCGGAGACCTGAGGACTCAGACGAGATAATAGTTTCCATGATGCCTGAAACCTTGAAAACCATGTGCCATAGCACGCTTCCTTTTTCTGCCTTCACCGCCGTTGACCATGTATTAATCCAGTGGACTTATAAAATGTTTTAGTAGAAAAACAATATTCTCCCATTTTTGTTACTTCCAACAATTCCTTCAGCTCAACAAACTTCTTCTTTAAAGAGGTACAAGCCATGGAGGAAACTTTGCCTCTTCTGTATCATTCCATAAATCACGGCAGACCCCAAGGAACCAAAACGTAACAATGGATCTGTTGAAAGCGATCAGTTGATTGCGCATGAAAAGCCCACCTTCAGTCTTTCTTGTTCTCTGAGACAATGCTGATATCTCTGAATCAATGTGACTGGTACTGTAATCCCACAAAAAATCGAAGGGCACATGATCTTCGTTTTCCTGTGTCAACCGGCCTTTTCAGATAGCTACTGTAACTCATGGTCCTGTTATAAGGTCGGAATTTGAGCCTGAAATTCTCTACCAACACGAGGAAGCCATACCATCTGATAAAATGTCGGTCAATATTACAAAAGGGATGAAATTCATATTACGAACCTTATAATATGAAGGAGGAGCGAATATAAGGGGAATAAGCTACTGGATGTAGAGTTTTAGTTCAGACGAAATGAGTGCAATTAAATATAGAGACGCTGCCTCTCATTAAATAGAAGTAAAAATATTAATTGTACCAATTAACAAAAGAGTAAACAGAAAACACTGATCTAACAAAGCATTGAGAAAAGCATAAAAGCAATGTTGGTTCCGCATAATAAGTTAAACAGCTTCAACAATATAATTTAATAGTTTTTTTTTGTGCTAATGAATAATTTAATAGTTTATTCCTCACACTTGAGAACATATGTTCATTTTAAAATTTAAACAGACAGGAACACGGGTTTTTTGAAGAAGATTAAATGATTGGGAGCCTTCCGAATTTGTGTGAATGAGTTAAATACCTGCGGTATATGTGTTAGATAGTGAATACCGGTACAAGTCAGTTACGAGAAGACAAGGTTTCAAGGAGGGTAGCTAGACATGCATGACTAATAGACACATGAATTTTTAATAAGTATCAACTTAAGTTTTTATATGAATTCATTCCAAGAACTGTGTGTTCTAATCTTCATTCTATAAGACAGTCAAATAAGTCACATATTTTTCAGCTCGGCTGTCTGCTGCGTAATTTATTGTCTGTTCAGCTGCTTAGTTTATGGTCTGTTCCGATTTGTCATGTCATATGAGTAGTACTAAGGTGGTTACTTGCTTTTGTTTGTTCTGAGGTTGTAAGCAGTACGGTCTAATCATATTTGTCTACGAGCACTTTGAGTTGTTATAAAGGTTATTGTAAAACCCAGTATGGCGGACAAAAGTAATGCAATTAACATTTCCGCAGTTTCAGTCTCGAAATCGCAGCGCTCGTTCTTTAATCTTTCTTCTTGAATATTGTGTTTAAACAGAATGAATTATAATTGTTTCAACATTGGTATCAGAGCCACCATGATCCAGACCTTCTAAATCTCTCTTATCCTGCTTTGCCTTTCTACCCTCTCATACATCCACCTGCCTTTCTTCTGTTTCTTGCTTCTTTCAGAGTTGTTTCTCAGGGCTTAAAATAAGTCACATACCAAGATATGGGTTAATCCCCTTTTTCTTACTCCCTCTGATAATCAAGTTCCATACAAGTGGATAAGTTGCAAGGAAGCTCAGACATGAGCATGGAGGAGATCCATGGAGATCAATCGCTCTTCAAAACAAAACTTGGTTTCATTAATGGCACGGTATCCATTCCCACTGATGAGGATGCAGGCTGAAATGTGGGGAGACTTGCAACAACATGGTGCATAGCATGGCTTCACTGGTAATGTCTATTCCACGATCAGCAGTCCAGTATGTATATGTCCTTCTTCAGAAAGCATATATGGATAATCTAGAGAACGATTCGCTCTTACAAATGGATCTAAAATAAACAAATTGTGTAAGGAGTTATATGCCGTAAAGCAGAATAATTGTCGATCATGAGTTACTACACCGTCCATGAAAACTGTATGGGAGGAACTCGAGGCTATGACATGTGCCTTCTGTCACAAGTACCACACCTGAGGTACTGAAAACGTTGATACGATCAAACGCAAAGGAGAGAGTCACGATTGTTTCAGTTTTCGTAATGGGTGTAATGAAATGTTTCAACAACAAAAGGAGCAACTCCTGATGGTGAAACCTTTACCAACTTGGAGACTGCTTGTGCTACTCTCGAGCAGGAAGAGGCCTCAAAGAGCTTGTTTAAACGCTCATCTTCCAACATATTTATGGCTAGGTATGGTAAAGCTCATATCTTATAGGCCACTCTTGGCACAGTGTGTGATGTAAAAGTTCACTCTGCTGTAAAATGGTTGGCGAGTGTCCGGATTCCCAAGTGGCACCAGAAACAACAGGACCACAGGCAAACTTTAAACACGACCTTTCTAAACAGTCCCCGGAACTCAGGCTCAGGCCCGTCTAAATCATTCTCTTTCGCCAAAAGGCAGCTGGCAGCTCACAGCGACGTCAGGATTGCTATTCACTCTTCCCAACAACTGGAATCAGTTGATGAACTATGCCACAACTTCAAGCCTCAGGGAGAATGTGACACATATGAAGAATTTGATCACCATTCTCAGGAATGAAGAACAGGTTGCTGCCTGCTCAAGGTGCTCTATGTGAGTGAGCATAGATTCCGGAGCTTTCAGACCACATGACCATCTCAGCTGTCAAATCTATTGTTCAAAAGAGCTTGTCCTAGCACAAAATATCAATCTCCCTACTGGCGCAACTATGGGCATAACTCACTCAGGAATTGTGTGTTTTATCACCTGATTTGATTTTAAAAGGTGTGCTGTGTGGTCTCAATTTCAAACACACCTTCTCTCTGTTCAAAGTTTGATTGAAGGTGGAGGATGTGAAGTGCAGTTCTTCTCTGATCACTGCATCATTGGGGACAATAAACAAACAATCAAGGGTTGTTGGTTAAAGCAAAGAATGGGTTGTTATTATTTGGAACAGAAGCAAGACTCTATCAAGAATGTGCAGCAATTCTGCTGTGCAACAACTGGTGACACTGGTATAGGCTCTAACCTCAACTCACAATGATATTCCTGCTAGTTGGCTTGTGGCATCATAGACTTGACATGCATCTGTAACCAAATTAAAACATATACCATTGTTAACCATAATGTTCAGATAAGTCCTCAATTGCATTACATGGCCCATGCAAAGTTTGCAAAACGGCCATACAGAAAGGACCTCTCAATGCTTCCGTACCATTTGAATGATGCACTTAGAACACTTGGGGGCCATATAAGTAGCTTACAGTAATATAGGTATTTTCTTACCCTAAGTGGGATGATCACACTAGTCCAGACAGGATTACCTCCTTCAACATAAGTCAGACACTCTTGCAAATCTGAAATCTTTTGTTTGAGTATGCTCACACTCAGTTGACAAAGCTGTTAAGTTTCTTTGATCGAAATGCACTAGGTTTGAATGATAAGCCTCTAAGAATCTTTCTGGCTAATGGTTATTCTGCACCAAACGCATCTGTGATCACAGACCTCAGCAAAATGCTAGGGCTGAGAGAAAACACAGGCATATTTTGGAGTTTTCTAGATCACTTCTTTTTCATGCTGGTTTGCCCACTAACTCTGTGGTGTGCTTGTGTCATGACATCTGTTTTATATAATTAACAGACTTCCGACATCCTGTTATTGAATAATAAAAAACCCGATGAGATGTTTAATGAAGAACCACCTTTCCTATGAGTAAATGAAGTGTTGGGCTGCCCTTTCTTTGCTTTCCCAACCGGCTGTTTCTACGGATAAGTTTTTCAACAGAGAGGAGTGCCGTGTGCAGTTAAGTTATCCGCCACTGAGAAGGTTTTTAAGCTTCTTAACTTTACCACTGGGAAAGAATTTATCTCAAGGGATGTCGTTTTTAATGAAGCTGTGTTGCCTTTTCATAAAACTCAACTTCCTCCTAGATGAGTCACTTACCTCCAACCTTTACACATCAACCTAACCCAACCTGTCCACTGATGAATGCATTTCTTAAGGCCCTGAGAATGAAAGGTGAACCACCATATAACCGCAGATAATGACCGACAGATTATTCTACCAATTCAGACACAGATACACCACCAGATACACCACCAGATACACATCTTCCCAGGACAATCTGCCCAGAGTGAGTAGACAACATTCCTGATGCAAGACATTTGTGCTTCCTTCCAATATTCGATCAATTTCTAATTTTGCAGTCACTCAAGTTGAACCCCAAGGTCATTGTTTTTCTAGCCACTTTCAAGGGACTCTGATCCAGTCAGTTTCAAAGAAGCTATACAAAAATGATTGTTGGAGAAAAGCGATCAACGCTGAACTTTGATGCGTTTAGAGCTCAATGATACATGGGAATAACTACTCTACCAGCGAACAACAATCAATTGATTAAGTGGTTTGTAAGACAAGTTTGTTGCCTGATGGGAGTGGCGAAAAATATAAGCGAGGCTTTCCATTCTTGGCACACAGGAGTACTGGAGTGAACTATGCGGAAACCTTTGCGCGGTGGCCAAACCACCACTGTTAGAACCTTCTTGCATTGCAGCAATCCAAAATTGGTTTTACATGTCAGATGGATTAAGCAATGCATTCTTACAATGTGAAATTGTCTGATATAATCTCATGAAAATTCCATCAGATACACATCACTTGGGTGCAGAAGCATGCCACAGCTGCCCTACAGTCCTCCTAAGTCCTGGCCTAGTGTGCAGGTTTAAAAAAACCTCTCTAATGGGCTCAACAAGCCCATAGATTGTGGGTTGAAAACGCTCCTCGACTCTGCTGTCCCATGGCTACATTCAGTCAAAAAATGACTATAGCCCTTTTCTTTTATACATACTCATTCTACTGTAACATTGATCCTTGTGTATGTTGTGATCTGCCTGTTCTCAGGCAATTGCTGATTTCGATGCAAAGTCGCAAAGCAATGCTGGCCAAACATTTCACATGAAGAAGGGGAAGATCTTCGATATTTCTAGGTATTGAAATCTCCCGATCTGCAGAGGGTATATTGAGTGGCCAAAAGAAGTATGCTAATGATACATTGTGGAGTTTTGGTATGGTGGGAAGCGACCACGAACAACTTCCCATGATGTTTATCTGAAATTAACGCCAGCTGTTGAGATTGAAATTCCAGATCCCACTGTTTATCAAAGGCTTGGTTGAAAGTTGATTTACTTACAAGCACTAGGCCGGATAAATTGCTTCTCATTCAACTTCTCTCACAGTATATGCATAGCCAACAGCACACATCCCAAGCTGCCAAACGGTGTGTTAAGGTAAGCTCATTGGAACACTTCTCAGGCATTTTACTGGCTTCTGTTCATCTGCGCAACGTAACTGCTATTGCGATAGTGATGGGCAACCTGACCTGTTACAGCAGGGTCCTACGTCAGGGTACTGTATGTTTTTAGGGCCAATCCTCGGTTTCTTGGAAGGCAAAAGAAGCAAGCTGTATAGCCCATCTTCGGCGAAGATAATATCGTTCCATGGCATTAACCACCTGTGAGTCACATGGTTTAACTTCTCTTCTTCAAGATTATTGGACTTGCAGAGATACCTCCAACTCCCTGAAATGCGACAATAAGGCGGCAAATTGCAAGGCTGCGAATCCTGTATGCATGAGAAAACCTAAGCATGTTTGGAATTGATTGTCACTATTTCGGGAACAACTGAAAGATGGGGTTATCAGAATCAATACACACCATCTGCTTGAGCAAGTAGCTGATATCTCACCAAAATCCTCCCAGTTAAAAGCAATCAGGCACCATTGTTGGCAAGCTGGGATACACTCTGCAGAATGCATCCACAGCGGTGAAGGGGGAGTATAAAGAAAGCTCAAATAGTCACATAATTTTCAGCTCGCTGGCGCTGCTTAATTTATTGTCGTTACAGCTGCCTTAGTTTTTATTGTCTGTCCTATTTTGTCATTCCTAATGAGTAGTACTACGGTTGTTTACTTGCTTTTGTTTGTTCTGATGTTGTTAAGCAGTACTGTCCTAAGTCATATTTGTCTACTAGAACGTTTTGAGTTGTGTATAAGGTTATTGGAAAACCCAGTATGGGCATTACAGAAGTAATGCAATTACATGGTCCTCATTTTCAGTCGCGATTTGCTCAAGCGCTCTTTCTTTAGGCTTTCTTCGTGAATATGTGTTAAACAGAAGGAATGATAATTGGCAACACAGTCCAATAAAAGGTGGCCAATTTTTTAATATATCTTGCACGGCTGATCAAAGATTATGTTTCAGAAACATATAATCCCCGCATTCGTTTCCCTAGCAATTTAGTTAAAACTAAACAAAATATAACGTGCTCCAGTGGTTAATCTGCGCATTTTAACAGAATTGAAGATGAAGATTGAGGAGTCCCTTCCAAAACATTAACAAACTGGCGCGGGGAGTACATCATTCCAACAAGCATAGTTGATATTAAAGACGACCGTTTCAAGGCCAACATGAATGCATATGTATTTAAAAAAATAAATAATAAATATAAACTTGCTCCATGTGTTAATCTGCTCATGTACACAGGTTAGATGTGATAAGTCATTGTAACCGATAATCCTAGAAAGTCTATGTATGTTCCTCGAATTATATGAAGAGCCCTTGAGAAGGTGCTCCAGTAATTTTAAGTTAGTATCCAGCAATAACAGATATATATACACCAATGCCAGTCACATTTTAAGGCCTACCTTCATATAGAGTATTGCAATTATTGTGATCACACCCAAGGACGGGGACACAGGGCCTCGGGACGTTCAACACGATTGGCAGTTTTCTCTGATAAACCCAAGCGTGCCACGTGCGTGCATTTGCGTTGGTAGGCGTTGGGGCGCCGGCGCCTTGGCACGCCGTCGGGATGCCTGAGTCCTCGCATGGGTGGCCAACGTTCTGCGGCCCAGTGGTGTTAGGGTGATTCTCATAGTTTGGGGGCACGTTTAGCCTTGTTGACGGCATTCTGGCAGAGCTGACGTATGGTCGCTAAACGATGAGTGTCCGGATGATTTTCAAACAAAACTGGGTTTATTTTCTAAAGAAAAAGATGAAGGTTTTTTGGAGCTCTAAAATTTTTTAAATCTTTGGTTGAGAGAGAAAGTGGATGCTTTTTAAATCTCTAAGAAGTGGATTGGAGGTGAGAGTACTGTAAAGAATTTGTGTCAGTTTTGCTAGGAATAGGATAAGGCTTCTACTCACTGTTTCCAAAGTGGCAGATGAACCCAATTCCCAGTCATATATTAAGCCTACTTCATATTAGAGAGTATGGTATTTTTTGTCACATCTATCAGGCATAAACATAATCACTGATTGTTAAAAAAAATGCGCAATCCAACTTCAAGTAATATTAAGCCTCATTACTTTCCGTAACGTTGCATGCTTCATGCTTGAAGCTCGCTGTATGAATAGTTGGTCAATACTTTTGTAGTCTATAGTATAGACAACCTAAAGATTTATGTATAATCAGACTGAACCCAATCCTTGTATAAAGAAACGATGTGACGTATAAAATATCCGCGCATCATACATAAAAGCTTGAAGGAGCAATTATGGCTGAGTTTTCAAAACTTTATGAAATGGGGACAATCCGACAGCCTTCGACCATGAATTTTATGTTAAAACAACAATTTTATTGATTTTTAAAGCCAACATACTCGAACATACATTATGGTGTATTTATTGAGTTTAATTGGGTACGTCGGCGTGGATAGCTTCCCCATTAGTTGGCGACAGTGATAGCTCCATTAGAAGTTCGCACGGAAGCACCACTTAGTTATATTTTGGGCATCATTTTCTCTAATAATAGAGGGCGCC
>NC_030389.2:29352784-29433492 GCF_001625215.2 Daucus carota subsp. sativus | reverse complement strand
TTCCTCTTCTTTTCTTTTTTCTTTTTGAAATAAGTTCTGGTGTTACGACATTTTATTTAAAAAGTTGTTTTAGAACACTCTATGGATGCCGCCTCAATTTTAAAAATTAAGAACCGAAATAAATAAAATCAGATTTTTAAGATATTTCACAATATTCTACAAAATCACATTGATAATTGGTTTTTTTAAGTCACGAGATGTGTGTTCATCCATGAATTGTATTAAAATAAAATTGCCGAGTTCCTTAAGGCAATAGCCCTCGACCAATTTTGGACATTGGACAGAAGGAAGGGACTACTGTCTTTGTAGTTTTGATAACAATGCTTCATATCATGTGATTATGCTTCCGCAAAACTCCATATTTTAAAAAACAAAGAGTCTTATTTTCCTCTTATTTTAAGAAGCATTTGGATAACCGAGAAATGACTAATAAAAATAAACTTGAATAATTTTGATTGTTGGGATCAGAACAAACAATTGGCAGATGGATACGAAATTTTTACAATACCAAAATCCTGCAAAAATAATTTAATTAGACTACTTTGAGGCGTGATACTATCACCTTTTTTAAGAATTTATTTCACCCCAATTGTTAACTACAATTTTCTAAGAGATTGCTAGAAAATTATTCGTGGAGGATACAACAATGCATGAAGGATGACAAATAACAATATTTTAGTGTCGCTCTATTTTTTAATAGGTAACACTAAAATGTTTTGGTGTTTTTTTTAATGCATGAAGGTGACAAATAGTAATATTTTAGTGTCGCCTCTATTTTTTGAGAGATGACAATAAAATGTTTTGGGTGATTTTTAGTATTACTAAGAGAAATTTAGGCTTTTAAATATATTTGTTTAGTTTTTGTATAAAATGCTTGATTTCGAGTATAAACTCACCCAATTTGTAATTGTTTGCTTCTAAATATTGCCCCTTCTAACTAAATCAAATCCTGCACTATATCTGGTTGAGAATAGTTTAGGTTTACTATGACTATGCTGTTATATGTAAAAACCTAATAGGAAAACATAAGAATTCTGAGAGTACATGATCACCAAGCACACCCCATTAAGGTGTCGCTTGATTCTAATAGTAATATTTTGAGTATACTTACGGTAAAAGTTAGAATTTCATACCATCTTAGGATAATTTATATTTTATTCTCACTTAAAAAAGAATTAAAACAACTTTAATGGAAGTTTTTCAAATGTTGTTAATTGTATTTTAGTTTGCTAATTTGGATGATTTCCTCTTCTTTTCTTTTCTTTTTTGAAATAAGTTCTGGTGTTACGACATTTATATTTAAAAAGTTGTTTAGACACTCTAATGGATGCCGCCTCAATTTTAAAAATTAAGAACCTTTTTAAAAATTGGAAATAAATAAAATCAGATTTTAAGGATTTTTAAGATATTTCACAATATTCTCCGATTTTCCTAAATTTATAATATCCACATTAACTCAATATCTTTGGATTCGAATCTTAGGAATATTTAAAATCAAAATAGAATATACACAAATTTTTAAATTGGAAAATTTCTTTTCTAAAATCATCTAATTATTCCAAATTTCATTTGGTCTGCATGAAATAAATGAGAAAACGTGTACACACCCTATGCTAATGCACATAAAATACACAGTGCTCTTCGTTGTATATTTTATACTCAAAACTTAGTTTCTCTCTCTCATACTCAAAACTCAATTTCTCTCTCTCTAGCAAAAAAAATGTCTGCAACATCGTTTCATGATCTTCCTCCTCAAACAATCATCGAAATCCTCTTAAGACTGCCTGTGAAAGACCTTGTGAGGTCAACTTCAGTCAACAAAACATGGTACTCTCTTATTAACCACCCCTCGTTCATTTCTTCTCAAATTTCTCGTTCTATTTGTCATTCTCATGACAATGCTTTGCTTATTATCCCTCCTTCCACCTCTCTCCAAAAGGACTGCTCTTTATTCTCTGCGGAAACTTCCAGTACCCTTATCGAAAAATTCGATATTCCTTTTGAGACCAAGACTCGTACTTTGAAATTAATTGCTCAGGTTCATGGAATGCTTTTAATTACTGATTTACAAACTGATTATGCTTCCAGGGAGTTGTATCTTTGGAATCCTTATGTTAGGCAACATAGAGTACTTGTTTCGAGTTGTTATAAGAAGCATCTGGATAACCTGGAAACGACGTGTGCTTTGGGGATGGGTTTTGACAAGGTCATGAATGATTACAAAATTGTAAGGATTATTTATGTTGAGGATGACCGGGGGGAGCTGTTGGGTGATGTAGCTCCTAAGGTTGAAATTTTTAGCCTGACGGAGAACGTATGGAGGAAGATTAAAAACCCTGGAGTTCCACGACTAGATATTGAAGATGGGGTTTTCGTTGATGGTTGTTATTACTGGTTCGAAAGAAACTATGCCATAGTTGACGACACCAGTACTTGTCATGGTCACAAACTGAGGATAATGTCCTTCGATTTTCATTCTGAGCTGTTTGGGGAATTTAACCTCCCCGATGATCTTTCCCAAATTTTGGCAAGAAATCCCATAAATAAGCTTATGCGGTTTGAGGATTCACTTGCTCTTTGTGTTCTAGACGAACCACTAAATAAGGGGGACTCTGGTCTTCCTTATTGTATATGGTTGATGAGACAAGAAAATGGTGTGGTCACCTGGACTCTGCGTTTTAGATATGTACTTGAAGAGTGTGGGTATCCTTTAGCCATTACCAAGAACGGGACCCTAGTAATAGAGTTATTTTGCTCAAAGAACCCCGGTTTGGCAACCATTGTCTTTTGTAACCAGAGCATGATTCATCAAGATCATGGATTTGGTGAATGTGTGGGTCCAGTAGAGATTTCAACATCGGTTTTTAATCTTTCTACTGTCGACACTTCCTTTCGAGAGAGTTTAATCTTGTATGAGGGAGGAAAATCGCTGCTGAAATATGCAAAGTACTAGGAAACGCGGGGTCATCTGCTGATAATTGAAATCTTTGCAAGTTTTAGTACTGTTATTGTCTTATATAACGACTATATGTGGACAGATAGTTTATGTATTTTTTGATCTCATTGGAAGTAACATTTTTGTGTTTGTTGCCCATTTGTAGTAGCAGGTAAAATCTTTTTTCAGAATTATTTATTACTATACATGTTTTTTGTATAATTAGCTAGGTAAAAGATGTGGTTACCATATGTATCATACTATCTCTTTTTTTTTTAAAGAATTGGTGGCGCAGCTTGTTGATAGCTTGGCATTATTCTCGGGCTATAATTATCTACGGGAACCTGTAATGGATGATTTACTCAACTGTTATTCTACAAAATCACATTGATAATTGATTTTTTTTAAGTCACGAGATGTGTGTTCATCCATGAATTGTATTAAAATAAAATTGCCGAGTTCCTTTAAGGCAATAGCCCTCGACCAATTTTGGACATTGGACAGAAGGAAGGGACTACTGTCTTTGTAGTTTTGATAACAATGCTTCATATCATGTGATTATGCTTCCACAAAACTCGATATTTCAAGAAACAAAGAGTCTTATTTTCCCCTTATTTTAAGAAGCATTTGGATAACCGAGAAATGACTAATGAAAAATAAACTTGAATAATTTTGATTGTTGGGATCAGAACAAACAATTGGCAGATGGATACGAAATTTTTACAATACCAAAATCCTGCAAAAATAATTTAATTAGACTACTTTGAGGCGTGATACTATCACCTTTTTTAAGAATTTATTTCACCCCAATTGTTAACTACATTTTCTAAGAGATTGCTAGAAATTATTCGTGGAGGATACAACAATGCATGAGGATGACAAATAACAATATTTTAGTGTCGCTCTATTTTTGATAGGTAACACTAAAATGTTTTGGTGTTTTTTTAATGCATGAAGGTGACAAATAGTAATATTTTAGTGTCCCCTCTATTTTTGAGAGATGACAATAAATGTTTTGGGTGATTTTTAGTATTACTAAGAGAAATTTAGGCTTTTAAATATATTTGTTTAGTTTTGTATAAAATGCTTGATTTCCAGTATAAACTCACCCAATTTGTAATTGTTTGCTTCTAAATCTTGCCCTTTCTAACTAAATCAAATCCTGCACTATATCTGGTTGAGAATAGTTTAGGTTTACTATGACTATGCTGTTATATGTAAAAACGTAATAGGAAAAGCATAAGAATTCTGAGAGTATATGATACCCAAGCACACCCCAATAAGGTGTCGCTTGATTCTAATAGTAATATTTTGAGTATACTTAGGGCAAAAGTTAGAATTTCATACCATCTTAGGATAATGTATATTTTATTCTCACTTAAAAAAGAATTAAAACACTTTAATGTAAGTTTTTCAAATGTTGTTAATTGTATTTTAGTTTGCTAATTTGGATGATTTCCTCTTCTTTTCTTTTCTTTTTTGAAATAAGTTCTGGTGTTACGACATTTATATTTAAAAAGTTGTTTAGACACTATAATGGATGCCGCCTCAATTTTAAAAATTAAGACCTTTTTAAAATTGGAAATAAATAAAATCAGATTTTAAGGATTTTTAAGATATTTCACAATATTCTCTGATTTTCCTAAATTTATAATATCCACATTAACTCAATATCTTTGGATTCGAATCTTAGGAATATTTAAATCAAATAGAATATACACAAATTTTTAATTCTGAAAAATTTCTTTTCTAAATCATCTAGATTATTCAAATTTCATTTGGTCTGCATTAAAATAAATGAGAAAACATGTACACACCCTATGCTAATGCACATATAAATACACAGTGCTCTTCGTTGTATATTTTATACTCAAACTTAGTTCTCTCTCTCATACTCAAAACTCAATTTCTCTCTCTCTCTCAAAAAATGTCTGCAACATCGTTTGATGATCTTCCTCCTCAAACAATCATCGAATCCTCTTACGACTGCCTGTGAAAGACCTTGTGAGGTCAACTTCAGTCAACAAAACATGGTACTCTCTTATTAACGACCCCTCGTTCATTTCTTCTCAAATCTCTCGTTCTATTTGTCATTCTCATGACAATGCTTAATTTGCTTATTATCCCTCCTTCCACCTCTCTCCAAAAGGACTGCTCTTTATTCTCTGCGGAAACTTCCAGTACCCTTATCGAAAAATTCGATATTCCTTTTGAGACAAGACTCGTACTTTGAAATTAATTGCTCAGGTTCATGGAATGCTTTTAATTACTGATTTACAAACTGATTATGCTTCCAGGGAGTTGTATCTTTGGAATCCTTATGTTAAGCGACATAGAGTACTTGTTTCGAGTTATTATAAGAAGCATCTGGATAACCTGGAAACGACGTGTGCTTTGGGGATGGGTTTTGACAAGCTCATGAATGATTACAAAATTGTAAGGATTATTTATGTTGAGGATGACAGGGGGAGCTGTTGGGTGATGTAGCTACTAAGGTTGAAATTTTTAGCCTGACGGAGAACGTATGGAGGAAGATTAAAAACCCTGGAGTTCCACGACTAGATATTGAAGATGGGGTTTTCGTTGATGGTTGTTATTACTGGTTCGAAAGAAACTATGCCATAGTTGACGACACCAGTACTTGTCATGGTCACAAACTGAGGATAATGTCCTTCGATTTTCATTCTGAGCTGTTGGGGAATTTAACCTCCCCGATGATCTTTCCCAAATTTTGGCAAGAAATCCCATAAATAAGCTTATGCGGTTTGAGGATTCACTTGCTCTTTGTGTTCTAGACGAACCACTAAATAAGGGGGACTCTGGTCTTCCTTATTGTATATGGTTGATGAGACAAGAAAATGGTGTGGTCACCTGGACTCTGCGTTTTAGATATGTACTTGAGAGTGTGGGTATCCTTTAGCCATTACCAAGAACGGGACCCTAGTAATAGAGTTATTTTGCTCAAAGAACCCCGGTTTGGCAACCATTGTCTTTTGTAACCAGAGCATGATTCATCAAGATCATGGATTTGGTGAATGTGTGGGTCCAGTAGAGATTTCAACATCGGTTTTTAATCTTTCTACTGTCGACACTTCCTTTCGAGAGAGTTTAATCTTGTATGAGGGAGGAAAATCGCTGCTGAAATATGCAAAGTACTAGGAAACGCGGGTCATCTGCTGATAATTGAAATCTTTGCAAGTTTTAGTACTGTTATTGTCTTATATAACGACTATATGTGGACAGATAGTTTATGTATTTTTTGATCTCATTGGAAGTAACATTTTTGTGTTTGTTGCCCATTTGTAGTAGCAGGTAAATCTTTTTTTCAGAATTTATTTATTACTATACATGTTTTTTGTATAATTAGCTAGGTAAAAGATGTGGTTACCATATGTATCATACTATCTCTTTTTTTTTTAAAGAATTGGTGGCGCAGCTTGTTGATAGCTTGGCATTATTCTCGGGCTATAATTATCTACGGGAACCTGTAATGGATGATTTACTCAACTGTTATTCTACAAAATCACATTGATAATTGATTTTTTTTAAGTCACGAGATGTGTGTTCATCCATGAATTGTATTAAAATAAAATTGCCGAGTTCCTTAAGGCAATAGCCCTGACCAATTTGGACATTGGACAGAAGGAAGGGACTACTGTCTTTGTAGTTTGATAACAATGCTTCATATCATGTGATTATGCTTCCACAAAACTCGATATTTCAAGAAACAAAGAGTCTTATTTTCCCCTTATTTTAAGAAGCATTTGGATAACCGAGAAATGACTAATGAAAATAAACTTGAATAATTTTGATTGTTGGGATCAGAACAAACAATTGGCAGATGGATACGAAATTTTTACAATACCAAAATCCTGCAAAAATAATTTAATTAGACTACTTTGAGGCGTGATACTATCACCTTTTTTAAGAATTTATTTCACCCCAATTGTTAACTACAATTTTCTAAGAGATTGCTAGAAAATTATTCGTGGAGGATACAACAATGCATGAAGGATGACAAATAACAATATTTTAGTGTCGCTCTATTTTTTGATAGGTAACACTAAAATGTTTTGGTGTTTTTTTAATGCATGAAGGTGACAAATAGTAATATTTAGTGTCCCCTCTATTTTTTGAGAGATGACAATAAAATGTTTTGGGTGATTTTTAGTATTACTAAGAGAAATTTAGGCTTTTAAATATATTTGTTTAGTTTTTGTATAAAATGCTTGATTTCCAGTATAAACTCACCCAATTTGTAATTGTTTGCTTCTAAATCTTGCCCTTTCTAACTAAATCAAATCCTGCACTATATCTGGTTGAGAATAGTTTAGGTTTACTATGACTATGCTGTTATATGTAAAAACGTAATAGGAAAAGCATAAGAATTCTGAGAGTATATGAAACCCAAGCACACCCCAATAAGGTGTCGCTTGATTCTAATAGTAATATTTTGAGTATACTTACGGCAAAAGTTAGAATTTCATACCATCTTAGGATAATTTATATTTTATTCTCACTTAAAAAAGAATTAAAACAACTTTAATGTAAGTTTTTCAAATGTTGTTAATTGTATTTTAGTTTGCTAATTTGGATGATTTCCTCTTCTTTTCTTTTCTTTTTTGAAATAAGTTCTGGTGTTACGACATTTATATTTAAAAAGTTGTTTAGACACTATAATGGATGCCGCCTCAATTTTAAAAATTAAGAACCTTTTTAAAATTTGGAAATAAATAAAATCAGATTTTAAGGATTTTTAAGATATTTCACAATATTCTCTGATTTTCCTAAATTTATAATATCCACATTAACTCAATATCTTTGGATTCGAATCTTAGGAATATTTAAAATCAAAATAGAATATACACAAATTTTTAATTCTGAAAATTTCTTTTCTAAAATCATCTAGATTATTCAAAATTTCATTTGGTCTGCATAAAATAAATGAGAAAACATGTACACACCCTATGCTAATGCACATATAAATACACAGTGCTCTTCGTTGTATATTTTATACTCAAAACTTAGTTTCTCTCTCTCATACTCAAAACTCAATTTCTCTCTCTCTCGCAAAAAAATGTCTGCAACATCGTTTGATGATCTTCCTCCTCAAACAATCATCGAAATCCTCTTAAGACTGCCTGTGAAAGACCTTGTGAGGTCAACTTCAGTCAACAAAACATGGTACTCTCTTATTAACGACCCCTCGTTCATTTCTTCTCAAATCTCTCGTTCTATTTGTCATTCTCATGACAATGCTTAATTTGCTTATTATCCCTCCTTCCACCTCTCTCCAAAAGGACTGCTCTTTATTCTCTGCGGAAACTTCCAGTACCCTTATCGAAAATTCGATATTCCTTTTGAGACCAAGACTCGTACTTTGAAATTAATTGCTCAGGTTCATGGAATGCTTTTAATTACTGATTTACAAACTGATTATGCTTCCAGGGAGTTGTATCTTTGGAATCCTTATGTTAAGCGACATAGAGTACTTGTTTCGAGTTGTTATAAGAAGCATCTGAATAACCTGGAAACGACGTGTGCTTTGGGGATGGGTTTTGACAAGCTCATGAATGATTACAAAATTGTAAGGATTATTTATGTTGAGGATGACCAGGGGGAGCTGTTGGGTGATGTAGCTACTAAGGTTGAAATTTTTAGCCTGACGGAGAACGTATGGAGGAAGATTAAAAACCCTGGAGTTCCACGACTAGATATTGAAGATGGGGTTTTCGTTGATGGTTGTTATTACTGGTTCGAAAGAAACTATGCCATAGTTGACGACACCAGTACTTGTCATGGTCACAAACTGAGGATAATGTCCTTCGATTTTCATTCTGAGCTGTTTGGGGAATTTAACCTCCCCGATGATCTTTCCCAAATTTTGGCAAGAAATCCCATAAATAAGCTTATGCGGTTTGAGGATTCACTTGCTCTTTGTGTTCTAGACGAACCACTAAATAAGGGGGACTCTGGTCTTCCTTATTGTATATGGTTGATGAGACAAGAAAATGGTGTGGTCACCTGGACTCTGCGTTTTAGATATGTACTTGAAGAGTGTGGGTATCCTTTAGCCATTACCAAGAACGGGACCCTAGTAATAGAGTTATTTTGCTCAAAGAACCCCGGTTTGGCAACCATTGTCTTTTGTAACCAGAGCATGATTCATCAAGATCATGGATTTGGTGAATGTGTGGGTCCAGTAGAGATTTCAACATCGGTTTTAATCTTTCTACTGTCGACACTTCCTTTCGAGAGAGTTTAATCTTGTATGAGGGAGGAAAATCGCTGCTGAAATATGCAAAGTACTAGGAAACGCGGGTCATCTGCTGATAATTGAAATCTTTGCAAGTTTTTGTCTTATATAACGACTATATGTGGACAGATAGTTTATGTATTTTTTGATCTCATTGGAAGTAACATTTTTGTGTTTGTTGCCCATTTGTAGTAGCAGGTAAAATCTTTTTTCAGAATTTATTTATTACTATACATGTTTTTTGTATAATTAGCTAGGTAAAAGATGTGGTTACCATATGTATCATACTATCTCTTTTTTTTTTAAAGAATTGGTGGCGCAGCTTGTTGATAGCTTGGCATTATTCTCGGGCTATAATTATCTACGGGAACCTGTAATGGATGATTTACTCAACTGTTATTCTACAAAATCACATTGATAATTGATTTTTTTTTAAGTCACGAGATGTGTGTTCATCCATGAATTGTATTAAAATAAAATTGCCGAGTTCCTTAAGGCAATAGCCCTCGACCAATTTTGGACATTGGACAGAAGGAAGGGACTACTGTCTTTGTAGTTTTGATAACAATGCTTCATATGTGATTATGCTTCCACAAAACTCGATATTTCAAGAAACAAAGAGTCTTATTTTCCCCTTATTTTAAGAAGCATTTGGATAACCGAGAAATGACTAATGAAAATAAACTTGAATAATTTTGATTGTTGGGATCAGAACAAACAATTGGCAGATGGATACGAAATTTTTACAATACCAAAATCCTGCAAAAATAATTTAATTAGACTACTTTGAGGCGTGATACTATCACCTTTTTTAAGAATTTATTTCACCCGAATTGTTAACTACAATTTTCTAAGAGATTGCTAGAAAATTATTCGTGGAGGATACAACAATGCATGAAGGATGACAAATAACAATATTTTAGTGTCGCTCTATTTTTTGATAGGTAACACTAAAATGTTTTGGTGTTTTTTTAATGCATGAAGGTGACAAATAGTAATATTTTAGTGTCCCCTCTATTTTTTGAGAGATGACAATAAAATGTTTTGGGTGATTTTTAGTATTACTAAGAGAAATTTAGGCTTTTAAATATATTTGTTTAGTTTTTGTATAAAATGCTTGATTTCCAGTATAAACTCACCCAATTTGTAATTGTTTGCTTCTAAATCTTGCCCTTTCTAACTAAATCAAATCCTGCACTATATCTGGTTGAGAATAGTTTAGGTTTACTATGACTATGCTGTTATATGTAAAAACGTAATAGGAAAAGCATAAGAATTCTGAGAGTATATGATACCCAAGCACACCCCAATAAGGTGTCGCTTGATTCTAATAGTAATATTTTGAGTATACTTAGGGCAAAAGTTAGAATTTCATACCATCTTAGGATAATTTATATTTTATTCTCACTTAAAAAAGAATTAAAACAACTTTAATGTAAGTTTTTCAAATGTTGTTAATTGTATTTTAGTTTGCTAATTTGGATGATTTCCTCTTCTTTTCTTTTCTTTTTTGAAATAAGTTCTGGTGTTACGACATTTATATTTAAAAAGTTGTTTAGACACTATAATGGATGCCGCCTCAATTTTAAAAATTAAGAACCTTTTTAAAAATTGGAAATAAATAAAATCAGATTTTAAGG
Organism: Daucus carota subsp. sativus; assembly: GCF_001625215.2. Lineage (NCBI taxonomy): Eukaryota > Viridiplantae > Streptophyta > Magnoliopsida > Apiales > Apiaceae > Daucus > Daucus carota. Next base: position 29,422,661 of record NC_030389.2, on the reverse strand, counting down.
ATTTTTAAGATATTTCACAATATTCTCTGATTTTCCTAAATTTATAATATCCACATTAACTCAATATCTTTGGATTCGAATCTTAGGAATATTTAAAATCAAAATAGAATATACACAAATTTTTAATTCTGAAAATTTCTTTTCTAAAATCATCTAGATTATTCCAAATTTCATTTGGTCTGCATAAAATAAATGAGAGAACATGTACACACCCTATGCTAATGCACATATAAATACACAGTGCTCTTCGTTGTATATTTTATACTCAAAACTTAGTTTCTCTCTCTCATACTCAAAACTCAATTTCTCTCTCTCTCGCAAAAAAATGTCTGCAACATCGTTTGATGATCTTCCTCCTCAAACAATCATCGAAATCCTCTTAAGACTGCCTGTGAAAGACCTTGTGAGGTCTGTTGGTTTTGAGTATAAGATTCTAGTATAATTTAAGTATATAAAATATAGAATAGAACATAAGAAGGAATAGAAGAAGTATTTTCTGGGAATATTTGTTGTTCTGATATCTTTTTTCTTCCTCTTCAAGCTTCTCCATTTATAATAGGAGAATACAAACCATCATACATGAATTAAACTGATACATCTCTTCAGTTCAATGAATTATATTTATTCTAAAATATTAAAAGCATCCTTCTAGAATATTTTCAGAAACTCAAGAGTTAGTTTATTTAACAAATTCCTCCCTTAAACTAACTCTTTTCGATCCTTCATTCCCATGAGCCTTTTGTAAGTATCAAAGAGAGTTCTGGACAATGGTTTAGTGAGCACATCTGCTATCTGATCATGACTAACAACATGACGTAAATGCACATTCTTCTCCTTTACATGCTCCCGAATAAAATGGAATCGAACATCAATGTGTTTACTCCTTTCATGATGCACTGGATTCTTGGCAAGCTCAATTGCAGATTTGTTGTCAATTCTAATTTCAGTTGATCTTTGTTGTGGGATCTTTAATTCACCAAGTAACCTTCTTAACCAAATAGCATGACAAACACAGTGAGAGGCTGCTACATATTCTGCCTCACAGGTTGATAATGCCACTATAGGCTGCTTCTTAGAATACCACGTAAATGCCGTTTCTCCCATAAAGAACAAGTATCCAGACGTGCTCTTACGATCATCCACATCTCCACACCAATCACTATCAGAGTATCCCACCAAATTGTAGTCTGTGGTACTAGAATAAAATAATCCCACTGACTTTGTTCCTTGAATGTATCCCAGAATCCTTTTAATTGCTTTCCAGTGCGACTGCTTTGGGTCCTCCATATATCTGCTTACAATACCAACACTATATGCAATATCAGGTCTAGTACATGTAAGATATCTCAAGCTTCCAACCAAACTATGATATAAATTTGCCTCCACTGAATTTCCTCCCTCAAATTTAGAAAGTTTTGTACCCAATTCCATGGGTGTTGCTGCTGGATTACAGTGCTCCATTCAAAATTTCTTTAGAATACTATTAGCATATGCTTCTTGAGAAATAAAGATACCTGACTTATCTTGCTTCACCTCAATGCCAAGAAAGAATCTCATCAAGCCCAAGTCAGTCATCTCGAATTCTTGAGTCATCTCCTTTTTAAAATCTTTAATCATCTCTTCATTGTTCCCCATAAAAATAAGATCATCAACATAAAGTGCAACAAGTAATATATTACCTTGCTTTTCTTTGACATAAACAGCAGGCTCATAAGGACATTGCACAAAACCATTCTTCCTGAAGTAGGCATCAATACGAGTGTTCCATGCTCGTGGAGCTTGTTTTAAACCATAGAGCGCCTTATACAATTTCAACACCATTCTTTCTTTTCCTTCCTTTATATATCCGGGTGGCTGGTTTACGTACACTTCCTCTTCGAGCACTCCATTTAAGAAAGCAGACTTCACGTCCATCTGGTAAATAGGCCACTTCCTTTGAGCTGCTTGTGAGATGAGGAGTCTGATTGACTCCATTCTTGCCACGGGTGCAAAAACTTCATCATAGTCGATTCCGGCCTTTTGACGGTAGCCCTTTGCAACTAACCGCGCCTTGTATCTTTCTACTTCTCCTTGAGCATTCATTTTCTTCTTATAAACCCATTTAACATCGATAGGCTTACAATTTTCTGGGGGTTCAACAAGTTCCCAAGTTTTGTTCTTTTCAATAGCTTTGATCTCTTCATCCATTGCAGCCTTCCACTTCTTGTCTTTCACAGCTTCTCCAAAATCTATACTTTCTGTATCAGCCACCAAACACACTAAGTGCACCTCTCCATGTTCATATACATCTTGTAAACTTCTCATTCTAGGATTCCTGGGCTCATCCTCTTCTGGTTCTTCATCTTCGGATGTATCAAAACTTATTGGTGAGACTTTAGAAATTGGTGTTTCTTCTTCTGGAGTTTTATTCCAGTCCCATGCATCATCTTCTTGTATCTTCACATCTCTACTTACAGTCACCTTCTTCGCAACCGGATCAAGGAGCCGATAAGCTTTTGTTTTCTCATCATATCCAATGAATATAAATTTTCTGCTCTTGTCGTCCAGCTTTGTTCTTTGCTGGTCGGGTATATGAGAGTATGCAGTACTTCCAAAGACTTTTAAATGTGACACAGTAGGTTTCTTGCCACTCCACAATTCCTGAGGTGTTTTATCTCCCAAAATTGAGTGTACACACCGGTTCTGAATATACACTGCACACTGAACAGCTTCTGCCCATAGTTCCTTTGGCAGTTCCTTGCACTTTAACATTGATCGAACCATGTCTAAGATAGTCCGATTTTTTCTCTCAGCCACGCCGTTCTGCTGTGGTGAATATGGGGCTGTTAGGAATCTTCTAATGCCCTGTTCTTCACAGTATTCCGTGAAAGCATTTGATGTATATTCTCCTCCTCTATCAGAACGCAATGCCTTGATATTCTTTCCAGTCTTTTTCTCCACCAACATTTTGAATTTCTTGAATACTTTCAACGCCTCAGATTTTTCATTTAAAAAATAAACCCATGTCCTCCGAGAATAGTCATCAATAAATGTAAGAAAGTACCTCTTGGAGCTATATGACTTGGGTGTGATAGGACCACAAATGTCCGTATGCACCAACTCGAGAGGCTTTGTAGCGCGATAGATGGCCTTCTTTTGGAAAGAATTTCTTGTCTGCTTTCCTATTACACAATCTTCACAAAAACTTCCTGAAAAATCCATGCTTGGAATTCCATGAACCATTCCTTTGTTTGACATCTCTTTTAGACCACCATAGTGTAGGTGTCCAAGTCTCCTGTGCCACAAGGTTGCTTTGTCCTCCATCTTTACTTGCATACATGTCTCCTGTATATTCCTCAAGTTTAATTTGAACATCCGATTATGAGACATTCCCACACAAGCTATTGTTCTGCCACTTTTGTCCTTCAAGAACATGGCCTTTTCTTCCATAAAAATTGAGTATCCTTTTTCAACCAGTTGTCCAAGGCTAAGAATATTATTCTTCATGTCTGGAACATAATAGACATCTTCAATTCTGCCTTGTCTGCCATTCTTGCTATAAAAGCATACTTCACCTTTTCCTTTGACTTCAATCTTTGAGGCATCTCCAAAAGAAACAAAACCAGAATCTAGTTCTTTTAAATCAGTAAATAAATGTTTGAGCCCTGACATATGGTTGCTGGCACCGCTGTCAAGATACCAAAGAACCTCCTCTTCCGGAATAGTATCTTTGCAGGCCATTAACAAAACTCCATCTTGTTGCTCTCCTGTTTCAGCTATGTTTGCCTTTTCTTCAACCCTTTTGTTAAACCAGCAATCTTTGGCAAAGTGACCAAATTTTCCACAATTATAACATTCAATGAATCTGCCACCTCTTCCAGAATTTGATCTGCCTCCTCGGCTGCGACCACGTCCTTGTCCTCGCCAGTTTGGTTGATTTGTCTGCTCTCTTCCTTCAAATCTATTGCTTACATATCCACGTCCTCTGCCTCGGTTAAAATTTTGATTTGCACGTCCACGGCCTCTTCCTCTAGTATGTTGTGAATACAGCAGCTTGTCTTTGTCTTCAACAGAGGCATTAGTTTTTAACACCTGGGATTCCGTCTCCTCCTTTTTCAATAATCTTTCAGAATATGCTTGTAATGATCCCATGAGTTGATCAGTGGTCATGGTTTCCGTATCATTTGATTCTTCAATAGAGATTCCAACAAGTTGCAATTTTGTATTCAAAGATCTCAGTATCTTTTCATTGACACGAGAATCTTCGATTTTTTCTCCATAATTCTTCATTTGATTTACAACAGAGGAAACCCTCGTGAAATAATCTGGGACTGATTCTGATTCTTTCATATGCAATGCTTCAAATTCACCACGTAGGGTTTGTAATCGTACCTTTTTCACTTTGTCAACACCTTTAAAATTGTTCTGCAGAATCTCCCAGGCTTCCTTTGCTTTTGATGCTGATGCCACCTTTTCAAACATGGCTTCATCTAAGCCCATGTGTATAATTGACAAAGCCTGTTGATCTTGTTTCCGTGCTTTCAGTAGATTATTTTTCTGAGCCTGATTCAAGGCTCCCTCATTCTCAGGTTCATCATAGCCTCTATCAACAATTTCCCATGCTTCCTGTGATCCTAGCAAAGCTTTCATTCGGATACACCAGTGGCCATAGTTTTCTTTGGTAAGTTTTGGAACAGCAAAAGAATTATTCATGGTTGCTGGCTCTGATACCAGTTTGTTGGTTTTGAGTATAAGATTCTAGTATAATTTAAGTATATAAAATATAGAATAGAACATAACAAGGAATAGAAGAAGTATTTTCTGGGAATATTTGTTGTTCTGATATCTTTTTTCTTCCTCTTCAAGCTTCTCCATTTATAATAGGAGAATACAAACCATCATACATGAATTAAACTGATACATCTCTTCAGTTCAATGAATTATATTTATTCTAAAATATTAAAAGCATCCTTCTAGAATATTTTCAGAAACTCAAGAGTTAGTTTATTTAACAAGGTCAACTTCAGTCAACAAAACATGGTACTCTCTTATTAACGACCCCTCGTTCATTTCTTCTCAAATCTCTCGTTCTATTTGTCATTCTCATGACAATGCTTAATTTGCTTATCATCCCTCCTTCCACCTCTCTCCAAAAGGACTGCTCTTTATTCTCTGCGGAAACTTCCAGTACCCTTATCGAAAAATTCGATATTCCTTTTGAGACCTATAACTCGTACTTTGAAATTAATTGCTCAGGTTCATGGAATGCTTTTAATTACTGATTTACAAACTGATTATGCTTCCAGGGAGTTGTATCTTTGGAATCCTTATGTTAAGCGACATAGAGTACTTGTTTCGAGTTGTTATAAGAAGCATCTGGATAACTTGGAAACGACGTGTGCTTTGGGGATGGGTTTTGACAAGCTCATGAATGATTACAAAATTGTAAGGATTATTTATGTTGAGGATGACCAGGGGGAGGTGTTGGGTGATGTAGCTCCTAAGGTTGAAATTTTTAGCCTGACGGAGAACGTATGGAGGAAGATTAAAAACCCTGGAGTTCCACGACTAGATATTGAAGATGGGGTTTTCGTTGATGGTTGTTATTACTGGTTGGAAAGGAACTATGCCATAGTTGACGACACCAGTACTTGTCATGGTCACAAACTGAGGATAATGTCCTTCGATTTTCATTCTGAGCTGTTTGGGGAATTTAACCTCCCCGATGATCTTTCCCAAATTTTGGCAAGAAATCCCATAAATAAGCTTATGCGGTTTGAGGATTCACTTGCTCTTTGTGTTCTAGACGAACCACTAAATAAGGGGGACTCTGGTCTTCCTTATTGTATATGGTTGATGAGACAAGAAAATGGTGTGGTCACCTGGACTCTGCGTTTTAGATATGTACTTGAAGAGTGTGGGTATCCTTTAGCCATTACCAAGAACGGGACCCTAGTAATAGAGTTATTTTGCTCAAAGAACCCCGGTTTGGCAACCATTGTCTTTTGTAACCAGAGCATGATTCATCAAGATCATGGATTTGGTGAATGTGTGGGTCCAGTAGAGATTTCAACATCGGTTTTTAATCTTTCTACTGTCGACACTTCCTTTCGAGAGAGTTTAATCTTGTATGAGGGAGGAAAATCGCTGCTGAAATATGCAAAGTACTAGGAAACGCGGGTCATCTGCTGATAATTGAAATCTTTGCAAGTTTTAGTACTGTTATTGTCTTATATAACGACTATATGTGGACAGATAGTTTATGTATTTTTTGATCTCATTGGAAGTAACATTTTTGTGTTTGTTGCCCATTTGTAGTAGCAGGTAAAATCTTTTTTCAGAATTTATTTATTACTATACATGTTTTTTGTATAATTAGCTAGGTAAAAGATGTGGTTACCATATGTATCATACTATCTCTTTTTTTTTAAAGAATTGGTGGCGCAGCTTGTTGATAGCTTGGCATTATTCTCGGGCTATAATTATCTACGGGAACCTGTAATGGATGATTTACTCAACTGTTATTCTACAAAATCACATTGATAATTGATTTTTTTTTAAGTCACGAGATGTGTGTTCATCCATGAATTGTATTAAAATAAAATTGCCGAGTTCCTTAAGGCAATAGCCCTGACCAATTTGGACATTGGACAGAAGGAAGGGACTACTGTCTTTGTAGTTTTGATAACAATGCTTCATATCATGTGATTATGCTTCCACAAAACTCGATATTTCAAGAAACAAAGAGTCTTATTTTCCCCTTATTTTAAGAAGCATTTGGATAACCGAGAAATGACTAATGAAAATAAACTTGAATAATTTTGATTGTTGGGATCAGAACAAACAATTGGCAGATGGATACGAAATTTTTACAATACCAAAATCCTGCAAAAATAATTTAATTAGACTACTTTGAGGCGTGATACTATCACCTTTTTTAAGAATTTATTTCACCCCAATTGTTAACTACAATTTTCTAAGAGATTGCTAGAAAATCATTCGTGGAGGATACAACAATGCATGAAGGATGACAAATAACAATATTTTAGTGTCGCTCTATTTTTTGATAGGTAACACTAAAATGTTTTGGTGTTTTTTTAATGCATGAAGGTGACAAATAGTAATATTTTAGTGTCCCCTCTATTTTTTGAGAGATGACAATAAAATGTTTTGGGTGATTTTTAGTATTACTAAGAGAAATTTAGGCTTTTAAATATATTTGTTTAGTTTTTGTATAAAATGCTTGATTTCCAGTATAAACTCACCCAATTTGTAATTGTTTGCTTCTAAATCTTGCCCTTTCTAACTAAATCAAATCCTGCACTATATCTGGTTGAGAATAGTTTAGGTTTACTATGACTATGCTGTTATATGTAAAAACGTAATAGGAAAAGCATAAGAATTCTGAGAGTATATGATACCCAAGCACACCCCAATAAGGTGTCGCTTGATTCTAATAGTAATATTTTGAGTATACTTACGGCAAAAGTTAGAATTTCATACCATCTTAGGATAATTTATATTTTATTCTCACTTAAAAAAGAATTAAAACAACTTTAATGTAAGTTTTTCAAATGTTGTTAATTGTATTTTAGTTTGCTAATTTGGATGATTTCCTCTTCTTTTCTTTTCTTTTTTGAAATAAGTTCTGGTGTTACGACATTTATATTTAAAAAGTTGTTTAGACACTATAATGGATGCCGCCTCAATTTTAAAAATTAAGAACCTTTTTAAAAATTGGAAATAAATAAAATCAGATTTTAAGGATTTTTAAGATATTTCACAATATTCTCTGATTTTCCTAAATTTATAATATCCACATTAACTCAATATCTTTGGATTCGAATCTTAGGAATATTTAAAATCAAAATAGAATATACACAAATTTTTAATTCTGAAAATTTCTTTTCTAAAATCATCTAGATTATTCCAAATTTCATTTGGTCTGCATAAAATAAATGAGAAAACATGTACACACCCTATGCTAATGCACATATAAATACACAGTGCTCTTCGTTGTATATTTTATACTCAAAACTTAGTTTCTCTCTCTCATACTCAAAACTCAATTTCTCTCTCTCTCGCAAAAAAATGTCTGCAACATCGTTTGATGATCTTCCTCCTCAAACAATCATCGAAATCCTCTTAAGACTGCCTGTGAAAGACCTTGTGAGGTCAACTTCAGTCAACAAAACATGGTACTCTCTTATTAACGACCCCTCGTTCATTTCTTCTCAAATCTCTCGTTCTATTTGTCATTCTCATGACAATGCTTAATTTGCTTATTATCCCTCCTTCCACCTCCCTCCAAAAGGACTGCTCTTTATTCTCTGCGGAAACTTCCAGTACCCTTATCGAAAAATTCAATATTCCTTTTGAGACCAAGACTCGTACTTTGAAATTAATTGCTCAGGTTCATGGAATGCTTTTAATTACTGATTTACAAACTGATTATGCTTCCAGGGAGTTGTATCTTTGGAATCCTTATGTTAAGCGACATAGAGTACTTGTTTTGAGTTGTTATAAGAAGCATCTGGATAACCTGGAAACGACGTGTGCTTTGGGGATGGGTTTTGACAAGCTCATGAATGATTACAAAATTGTAAGGATTATTTATGTTGAGGATGACCAGGGGGAGCTGTTGGGTGATGTAGCTCCTAAGGTTGAAATTTTTAGCCTGACGGAGAACGTATGGAGGAAGATTAAAAACCCTGGAGTTCCACGACTAGATATTGAAGATGGGGTTTTCGTTGATGGTTGTTATTACTGGTTGGAAAGGAACTATGCCATAGTTGACGACACCAGTACTTGTCATGGTCACAAACTGAGGATAATGTCCTTCGATTTTCATTCTGAGCTGTTTGGGCAATTTAACCTCCCCGATGATCTTTCCCAAATTTTGGCAAGAAATCCCCTAAATAAGCTTATGGGGTTTGAGGATTCACTTGCTCTTTGTGTTCTAGACGAACCACTAAATAAGGGGGACTCTGGTCTTCCTTATTGTATATGGTTGATGAGACAAGAAAATGGTGTGGTCACCTGGACTCTGCGTTTTAGATATGTACTTGAAGAGTGTGGGTATCCTTTAGCCATTACCAAGAACAGGACCCTAGTAATAGAGTTATTTTGCTCAAAGAACCCCGGTTTGGCAACCATAGTCTTTTGTAACCAGAGCATGATTCATCAAGATCATGGATTTGGTGAATGTATGGGTCCAGTAGAGATTTCAACATCGGTTTTTAATCTTTCTACTGTCGACACTTCCTTTCGAGAGAGTTTAATCTTGTATGAGGGAGGAAAATCGCTGCTGAAATATGCAAAGTACTAGGAAACGCGGGTCATCTGTTGATAATTGAAATCTTTGCAAGTTTTAGTACTGTTATTGTCTTATATAACGACTATATGTGGACAGATAGTTTATGTATTTTTTGATCTCATTGGAAGTAACATTTTTGTGTTTGTTGCCCATTTATAGTAGCAGGTAAAATCTTTTTTCAGAATATATTTATTACTATACATGTTTTCTGTATAATTAGCTAGGTAAAAGATGTGGTTACCATATGTATCATACTATCTCTTTTTTTTTTAAAGAATTGGTGGCGCAGCTTGTTGATAGCTTGGCATTATTCTCGGGCTATAATTATCTACTAGAACCTGTAATGGATGATTTACTCAATTGTTATTCTACAAAATCACATTGATAATTGGTTTTTTTAAGTCACGAGATGTGTGTTCATCCATGAATTGTATTTAAATAAAATTGCCGAGTTCCTTAAGGCAATAGCCCTCGACCAATTTTAGACATTGGACAGAAGGAAGGGACTACTGTCTTTGTAGTTTTGATAACAATGCTTCATATCATGTGATTATGCTTCCACAAAACTTGATATTTCAAGAAACAAAGAGTCTTATTTTCCCCTTATTTTAAGAAGCATTTGGATAACCGAGAAATGACTAATGAAAATAAACTTGAATAATTTTGATGGTTGGGATCAGAACAAACAATTGGCAGATGGATACGAAATTTTTACAATACCAAAATCCTGCAAAAATAATTTAATTAGACTACTTTGAGGGGTGATACTATCACCTTTTTTAAGAATTTATTTCACCCCAATTGTTAACTACAATTTTCTAAGAGATTGCTAGAAAATTATTGGTGGAGGATACAACAATGCATGAAGGATGACAAATAACAATATTTTAGTGTCAGCTCTATTTTTTAATAGGTAACACTAAAATGTTTTGGTGTTTTTTTTAATGCATGAAGGATGACAAATAGTAATATTTTAGTGTCAGCCTCTATTTTTTGTGAGGTGACAATAAAATGTTTTGGGTGATTTTTAGTATTACTAAGAGAAATTTAGGCTTTTAAATATATTTGTTTAGTTTTTGTATAAAATGCTTGATTTCCAGTATAAACTCACCCAATTTGTAATTGTTTGCTTCTAAATCTTGCCCCTTCTAACTAAATCAAATCCTGCACTATATCTGGTTGAGAATAATTTAGGTTTACTATGACTATGCTTTTATATGTAAAAACGTACTAGGAAAAGCATAAGAATTCTGAGAGTACATAAGCACACCCCATTAAGGTGTCGCTTGATTCTAATAGTAATATTTTGAGTATACTTACGGTAAAAGTTAGAATTTCATACCATCTTAGGATAATTTATATTTTATTCTCACTTAAAAAAGAATTAAAACAACTTTAATGGAAGTTTTTCAAATGTTGTTAATTGTATTTTAGTTTGCTAATTTGGATGATTTCCTCTTCTTTTCTTTTTTCTTTTTGAAATAAGTTCTGACATTTATATTTAAAAAGTTGTTTTAGACACTCTAATGGATGCCGCCTCAATTTTAAAAATTAAGAACCTTTTTAAAAATTGGAAATAAATAAAATCAGATTTTTAAGATATTTCACAATATTCTCAGATTTTCCTAAATTTATAATATCCACATTAACTCAATATCTTTGGATTCGAATCTTAGGAATATTTAAATTCAAAATAGAATATACACAGAATTTTAAATTGGAAAATTTCTTTTCTAAAATCATCTAGATTATTCCAAATTTCATTTGGTCTGCATAAATTAAATGAGAAAACGTGTACACACCCTATGCTAATGCACATATAAATACACAGTGCTTTTCGTTGTATATTTTATACTCAAAACTTAGTTTCTCTCTCTCATACTCAAAACTCAGTTTCTCTCTCTCTAGCTAAAAAATGTAACATCGTTTGATGATCTTCCTCCTGAAACAATCATCCAAATCCTCTTAAGACTGCCTGTGAAAGACCTTGTGAGGTCAACTTCAGTCAACAAAACATGGTACTCTCTTATTAACGACCCTTCGTTCATTTCTTCTGAAATTTCTCGTTCTATTTGTCATTCTCATGACAATGCTTAATTTGCTTATCATCCCTCCTTCCACCTCTCTCCAAAAGGACTGCTCTTTATTCTCTGCGGAAACTTCCAGTACCCTTATCGAAAAATTCGATATTCCTTTTGAGACCTATAACTCGTACTTTGAAATTAATTGCTCAGGTTCATGGAATGCTTTTAATTACTGATTTACAAACTGATTATGCTTCCAGGGAGTTGTATCTTTGGAATCCTTATGTTAAGCGACATAGAGTACTTGTTTCGAGTTGTTATAAGAAGCATCTGGATAACTTGGAAACGACGTGTGCTTTGGGGATGGGTTTTGACAAGCTCATGAATGATTACAAAATTGTAAGGATTATTTATGTTGAGGATGACCAGGGGGAGGTGTTGGGTGATGTAGCTCCTAAGGTTGAAATTTTTAGCCTGACGGAGAACGTATGGAGGAAGATTAAAAACCCTGGAGTTCCACGACTAGATATTGAAGATGGGGTTTTCGTTGATGGTTGTTATTACTGGTTGGAAAGGAACTATGCCATAGTTGACGACACCAGTACTTGTCATGGTCACAAACTGAGGATAATGTCCTTCGATTTTCATTCTGAGCTGTTTGGGGAATTTAACCTCCCCGATGATCTTTCCCAAATTTTGGCAAGAAATCCCATAAATAAGCTTATGCGGTTTGAGGATTCACTTGCTCTTTGTGTTCTAGACGAACCACTAAATAAGGGGGACTCTGGTCTTCCTTATTGTATATGGTTGATGAGACAATAAAATGGTGTGGTACCTGGACTCTGCGTTTTAGATATGTACTTGAAGAGTGTGGGTATCCTTTAGCCATTACCAAGAACAGGACCCTAGTAATAGAGTTATTTTGCTCAAAGAACCCCGGTTTGGCAAGCATAGTCTTTTGTAAGCAGAGCATGATTCATCAAGATCATGGATTTGGTGAATGTATGGGTCCAGTAGAGATTTCAACATCGGTTTTTAATCTTTCTACTGTCGACACTTCCTTTCGAGAGAGTTTAATCTTGTATGAGGGAGGAAAATCGCTGCTGAAATATGCAAAGTACTAGGAAACGCGGGTCATCTGCTGATAATTGAAATCTTTGCAAGTTTTAGTACTGTTATTGTCTTATATAACGACTATATGTGGACAGATAGTTTATGTATTTTTTGATCTCATTGGAAGTAACATTTTTGTGTTTGTTGCCCATTTGTAGTAGCAGGTAAAATCTTTTTTCAGAATATATTTATTACTATACATGTTTTTTGTATAATTAGCTATCTAAAAGATGTGGTTACCATATGTATCATACTATCTCTTTTTTTTTTTTAAAGAATTGGTGGCGCAGCTTGTTGATAGCTTGGCATTATTCTCGGCTATTCTCGGGCTATAATTATCTACTAGAACCTGTAATGGATGATTTACTCAATTGTTATTCTACAAAATCACATTGATAATTGGTTTTTTTAAGTCATGAGATGTGTGTTCATCCATGAATTGTATTAAAATAAAATTGCCGAGTTCCTTAAGGCAATAGCCCTCGACCAATTTTGGACATTGGACAGAAGGAAGGGACTACTGTCTTTGTAGTTTTGATAACAATGCTTCATATCATGTGATTATGCTTCGGCAAAACTCGATATTTTAAAAAACAAAGAGTCTTATTTTCCTCTTATTTTAAGAAGCATTTGGATAACCGAGAAATGACTAATGAAAATAAACTTGAATAATTTTGATTGTTGGGATCAGAACAAACAATTGGCAGATGGATACGAAATTTTTACAATACCAAAATCCTGCAAAAATAATTTAATTAGACTACTTTGAGGCGTGATACTATCACCTTTTTTAAGAATTTATTTCACCCCAATTGTTAACTACAATTTTCTAAGAGATTGCTAGAAAATTATTGGTGGAGGATACAACAATGCATGAAGGATGACAAATAACAATATTTTAGTGTCAGCTCTATTTTTTGATAGGTAACACTAAAATGTTTTTGGTGTTTTTTTTAATGCATGAAGGATGACAAATAGTAATATTTTAGTGTCGCCTCTATTTTTTGTGAGGTGACAATAAAATGTTTTGGGTGATTTTTAGTATTACTAAGAGAAATTTAGGCTTTTAAATATATTTGTTTAGTTTTTGTATAATATGCTTGATTTCCAGTATAAACTCACCCAATTTGTAATTGTTTGCTTCTAAATCTTGCCCCGTCTAACTAAATCAAATCCTGCACTATATCTGGTTGAGAATAGTTTAGGTTTACTATGACTATGCTGTTATATGTAAAAACGTACTAGGAAAAGCATAAGAATTCTGAGAGTACATAAGCACACCCCATTAAGGTGTCGCTTGATTCTAATAGTAATATTTTGAGTATACTTACGGTAAAAGTTAGAATTTCATACCATCTTAGGATAATTTATATTTTATTCTCACTTAAAAAAGAATTAAAACAACTTTAATGGAAGTTTTTCAAATGTTGTTAATTGTATTTTAGTTTGCTAATTTGGATGATTTCCTCTTCTTTTCTTTTTTCTTTTTGAAATAAGTTCTGGTGTTACGACATTTATATTTAAAAAGTTGTTTTAGACACTCTAATGGATGCCGCCTCAATTTTAAAAATTAAGAACCTTTTTAAAAATTGGAAATAAATAAAATCAGATTTTTAAGATATTTCACAATATTCTCAGATTTTCCTAAATTTATAATATCCACATTAACTCAATATCTTTGGATTCGAATCTTAGGAATATTTAAATTCAAAATAGAATATACACAGAATTTTAAATTGGAAAATTCCTTTTCTAAAATTTTCTAGATTATTCCAAATTTCATTTGGTCTGCATAAAATAAATGAGAAAACGTGTACACACCCTATGCTAATTCACATATAAATACACAGTGCTTTTTGTTGTATATTTTATACTCAAAACTTAGTTTCTCTCTCTCATACTCAAAACTCAGTTTCTCTCTCTCTAGCTAAAAAATGTCTGCAACATCGTTTGATGATCTTCCTCCTGAAACAATCATCCAAATCCTCTTAAGACTGCCTGTGAAAGACCTTGTGAGGTCAACTTCAGTCAACAAAACATGGTACTCTCTTATTAACGACCCTTCGTTCATTTCTTCTCAAATCTCTGGTTCTATTTGTCATTCTCATGACAATGCTTAATTTGCTTATCATCCCTCCTTCCACCTCTCTCCAAAAGGACTGCTCTTTATTCTCTGCGGAAACTTCCAGTACCCTTATCGAAAAAATTCGATATTCCTTTTGAGACCTATAACTCGTACTTTGAAATTAATTGCTCAGGTTCATGGAATGCTTTTAATTACTGATTTACAAACTGATTATGCTTCCAGGGAGTTGTATCTTTGGAATCCTTATGTTAAGCGACATAGAGTACTTGTTTCGAGTTGTTATAAGAAGCATCTGGATAACTTGGAAACGACGTGTGCTTTGGGGATGGGTTTTGACAAGCTCATGAATGATTACAAAATTGTAAGGATTATTTATGTTGAGGATGACCAGGGGGAGGTGTTGGGTGATGTAGCTCCTAAGGTTGAAATTTTTAGCCTGACGGAGAACGTATGGAGGAAGATTAAAAACCCTGGAGTTCCACGACTAGATATTGAAGATGGGGTTTTCGTTGATGGTTGTTATTACTGGTTGGAAAGGAACTATGCCATAGTTGACGACACCAGTACTTGTCATGGTCACAAACTGAGGATAATGTCCTTCGATTTTCATTCTGAGCTGTTTGGGGAATTTAACCTCCCCGATGATCTTTCCCAAATTTTGGCAAGAAATCCCATAAATAAGCTTATGCGGTTTGAGGATTCACTTGCTCTTTGTGTTCTAGACGAACCACTAAATAAGGGGGACTCTGGTCTTCCTTATTGTATATGGTTGATGAGACAATAAAATGGTGTGGTACCTGGACTCTGCGTTTTAGATATGTACTTGAAGAGTGTGGGTATCCTTTAGCCATTACCAAGAACAGGACCCTAGTAATAGAGTTATTTTGCTCAAAGAACCCCGGTTTGGCAAGCATAGTCTTTTGTAAGCAGAGCATGATTCATCAAGATCATGGATTTGGTGAATGTATGGGTCCAGTAGAGATTTCAACATCGGTTTTTAATCTTTCTACTGTCGACACTTCCTTTCGAGAGAGTTTAATCTTGTATGAGGGAGGAAAATCGCTGCTGAAATATGCAAAGTACTAGGAAACGCGGGTCATCTGCTGATAATTGAAATCTTTGCAAGTTTTAGTACTGTTATTGTCTTATATAACGACTATATGTGGACAGATAGTTTATGTATTTTTTGATCTCATTGGAAGTAACATTTTTGTGTTTGTTGCCCATTTGTAGTAGCAGGTAAAATCTTTTTTCAGAATATATTTATTACTATACATGTTTTTTGTATAATTAGCTATCTAAAAGATGTGGTTACCATATGTATCATACTATCTCTTTTTTTTTTTTAAAGAATTGGTGGCGCAGCTTGTTGATAGCTTGGCATTATTCTCGGCTATTCTCGGGCTATAATTATCTACTAGAACCTGTAATGGATGATTTACTCAATTGTTATTCTACAAAATCACATTGATAATTGGTTTTTTTAAGTCATGAGATGTGTGTTCATCCATGAATTGTATTAAAATAAAATTGCCGAGTTCCTTAAGGCAATAGCCCTCGACCAATTTTGGACATTGGACAGAAGGAAGGGACTACTGTCTTTGTAGTTTTGATAACAATGCTTCATATCATGTGATTATGCTTCGGCAAAACTCGATATTTTAAAAAACAAAGAGTCTTATTTTCCTCTTATTTTAAGAAGCATTTGGATAACCGAGAAATGACTAATGAAAATAAACTTGAATAATTTTGATTGTTGGGATCAGAACAAACAATTGGCAGATGGATACGAAATTTTTACAATACCAAAATCCTGCAAAAATAATTTAATTAGACTACTTTGAGGCGTGATACTATCACCTTTTTTAAGAATTTATTTCACCCCAATTGTTAACTACAATTTTCTAAGAGATTGCTAGAAAATTATTGGTGGAGGATACAACAATGCATGAAGGATGACAAATAACAATATTTTAGTGTCAGCTCTATTTTTTGATAGGTAACACTAAAATGTTTTTGGTGTTTTTTTTAATGCATGAAGGATGACAAATAGTAATATTTTAGTGTCGCCTCTATTTTTTGTGAGGTGACAATAAAATGTTTTGGGTGATTTTTAGTATTACTAAGAGAAATTTAGGCTTTTAAATATATTTGTTTAGTTTTTGTATAATATGCTTGATTTCCAGTATAAACTCACCCAATTTGTAATTGTTTGCTTCTAAATCTTGCCCCGTCTAACTAAATCAAATCCTGCACTATATCTGGTTGAGAATAGTTTAGGTTTACTATGACTATGCTGATACCAAAAGAATTGACTGCTGAGCCGTATGAGGTAGGAAACTCTCAAGTACGGTTCTAAGGGAAGGAATTGACTAGCCTATTCCGACCGGGGAGAACAAGCCATTCGACAGGGAGATTCTGAAATTGCGGAGGCTTGGTTCGATCAAGCCGCTGAGTATTGGAAACAAGCTATAGCGCTTACTCCTGGTAATTATATTGAAGCGCATAATTGGTTGAAGATCACTAGGCGTTTCGAATAAAAGAAGACGCCTTAGTTCTTTTTATTTCTTATTTAACGTACTAGGAAAAGCATAAGAATTCTGAGAGTACATAAGCACACCCCATTAAGGTGTCGCTTGATTCTAATAGTAATATTTTGAGTATACTTACGGTAAAAGTTAGAATTTCATACCATCTTAGGATAATTTATATTTTATTCTCACTTAAAAAAGAATTAAAACAACTTTAATGGAAGTTTTTCAAATGTTGTTAATTGTATTTTAGTTTGCTAATTTGGATGATTTCCTCTTCTTTTCTTTTTTCTTTTTGAAATAAGTTCTGGTGTTACGACATTTATATTTAAAAAGTTGTTTTAGACACTCTAATGGATGCCGCCTCAATTTTAAAAATTAAGAACCTTTTTAAAAATTGGAAATAAATAAAATCAGATTTTTAAGATATTTCACAATATTCTCAGATTTTCCTAAATTTATAATATCCACATTAACTCAATATCTTTGGATTCGAATCTTAGGAATATTTAAATTCAAAATAGAATATACACAGAATTTTAAATTGGAAAATTCCTTTTCTAAAATTATCTAGATTATTCCAAATTTCATTTGGTCTGCATAAAATAAATGAGAAAACGTGTACACACCCTATGCTAATTCACATATAAATACACAGTGCTTTTTGTTGTATATTTTATACTCAAAACTTAGTTTCTCTCTCTCATACTCAAAACTCAGTTTCTCTCTCTCTAGCTAAAAAATGTCTGCAACATCGTTTGATGATCTTCCTCCTGAAACAATCATCCAAATCCTCTTAAGACTGCCTGTGAAAGACCTTGTGAGGTCAACTTCAGTCAACAAAACATGGTACTCTCTTATTAACGACCCTTCGTTCATTTCTTCTCAAATCTCTGGTTCTATTTGTCATTCTCATGACAATGCTTAATTTGCTTATCATCCCTCCTTCCACCTCTCTCCAAAAGGACTGCTCTTTATTCTCTGCGGAAACTTCCAGTACCCTTATCGAAAAAATTCGATATTCCTTTTGAGACCTATAACTCGTACTTTGAAATTAATTGCTCAGGTTCATGGAATGCTTTTAATTACTGATTTACAAACTGATTATGCTTCCAGGGAGTTGTATCTTTGGAATCCTTATGTTAAGCGACATAGAGTACTTGTTTCGAGTTGTTATAAGAAGCATCTGGATAACCTGGAAACGACGTGTGCTTTGGGGATGGGTTTTGACAAGCTCATGAATGATTACAAAATTGTAAGGATTATTTATGTTGAGGATGACCAGGGGGAGCTGTTGGGTGATGTAGCTCCTAAGGTTGAAATTTTTAGCCTCACGGAGAACGTATGGAGGAAGATTAAAAACCCTGGAGTTCCACGACTAGATATTGAAGATGGGGTTTCGTTGATGGTTGTTATTACTGGTTGGAAAGGAACTATGCCATAGTTGACGACACCAGTACTTGTCATGGTCACAAACTGAGGATAATGTCCTTCGATTTTCATTCTGAGCTGTTTGGGGAATTTAACCTCCCCGATGATCTTTCCCAAATTTTGGCAAGAAATCCCATAAATAAGCTTATGCGGTTTGAGGATTCACTTGCTCTTTGTGTTCTAGACGAACCACTAAATAAGGGGGACTCTGGTCTTCCTTATTGTATATGGTTGATGAGACAAGAAAATGGTGTGGTACCTGGACTCTGCGATTTAGATATGTACTTGAAGAGTGTGGGTATCCTTTAGCCATTACCAAGAACGGGACCCTAGTAATAGAGTTATTTTGCTCAAAGAACCCCGGTTTGGAAAGCATAGTCTTTTGTAAGCAGAGCATGATTCATCAAGATCATGGATTTGGTGAATGTATGGGTCCAGTAGAGATTTCAACATCGGTTTTTAATCTTTCTACTGTCGACACTTCCTTTCGAGAGAGTTTAATCTTGTATGAGGGAGGAAAATCGCTGCTGAAATATGCAAAGTACTAGGAAACGCGGGTCATCTGCTGATAATTGAAATCTTTGCAAGTTTTAGTACTGTTATTGTCTTATATAACGACTATATGTGGACAGATAGTTTATGTATTTTTTGATCTCATTGGAAGTAACATTTTTGTGTTTGTTGCCCATTTGTAGTAGCAGGTAAAATCTTTTTTCAGAATATATTTATTACTATATATGTTTTTTGTATAATTAGCTAGCTAAAAGATGTGGTTACCATATGTATCATACTATCTCTTTTTTTTTTAAAGAATTGGTGGCGCAGCTTGTTGATAGCTTGGCATTATTCTCGGCTATTCTCGGGCTATAATTATCTACGGAACCTGTAATGGATGATTTACTCAATTGTTATTCTACAAAATCACATTGATAATTGATTTTTTTTAAGTCACGAGATGTGTGTTCATCCATGAATTGTATTAAAATAAAATTGCGGAGTTCCTTAAGGCAATAGCCCTCGACCAATTTTGGACATTGGACAGAAGGAAGGGACTACTGTCTTTGTAGTTTTGATAACAATGCTTCATATCATGTGATTATGCTTCCACAAAACTCGATATTTCAAGAAACAAAGAGTCTTATTTTCCCCTTATTTTAAGAAGCATTTGGATAACCGAGAAATGACTAATGAAAATAAACTTGAATAATTTTGATGGTTGGGATCAGAACAAACAATTGGCAGATGGATACGAAATTTTTACAATACCAAAATCCTGCAAAAATAATTTAATTAGACTACTTTGAGGCGTGATACTATCACCTTTTTTAAGAATTTATTTCACCCCAATTGTTAACTACAATTTCCTAAGAGATTGCTAGAAAATTATTGGTGGAGGATACAACAATGCATGAAGGATGACAAATAACAATATTTTAGTGTCAGCTCTATTTTTTGATAGGTAACACTAAAATGTTTTGGTGTTTTTTTTAATGCATGAAGGATGACAAATAGTAATATTTTAGTGTCGCCTCTATTTTTTGTGAGGTGACAATAAAATGTTTTGGGTGATTTTTAGTATTACTAAGAGAAATTTAGGCTTTTAAATATATTTGTTTAGTTTTTGTATAAAATGCTTGATTTCCAGTATAAACTCACCCAATTTGTAATTGTTTGCTTCTAAATCTTGCCCCTTCTAACTAAATCAAATCCTGCACTATATCTGGTTGAGAATAATTTAGGTTTACTATGACTATGCTGTTATACGTAAAAACGTACTAGGAAAAGCATAAGAATTCTGAGAGTACATAAGCACACCCCATTAAGGTGTCGCTTGATTCTAATAGTAATATTTTGAGTATACTTACGGTAAAAGTTAGAATTTCATACCAGCTTAGGATAATTTATATTTTATTCTCACTTAAAAAAGAATTAAAACAACTTTAATGGAAGTTTTTCAAATGTTGTTAATTGTATTTTAGTTTGCTAATTTGGATGATTTCCTCTTCTTTTCTTTTTTCTTTTTGAAATAAGTTCTGGTGTTACGACATTTATATTTAAAAAGTTGTTTTAGACACTCTAATGGATGCCGCCTCAATTTTAAAAATTAAGAACCTTTTTAAAAATTGGAAATAAATAAAATCAGATTTTTAAGATATTTCACAATATTCTCAGATTTTCCTAAATTTATGATATCCACATTAACTCAATATCTTTGGATTCGAATCTTAGGAATATTTAAATTCAAAATAGAATATACACAGAATTTTAAATTGGAAAATTTCTTTTCTAAAATCATCTAGATTATTCCAAATTTCATTTGGTCTGCATAAAATAAATGAGAAAACGTGTACACACCCTATGCTAATGCACATATAAATACCAGTGCTTTTTGTTGTATATTTTATACTCAAAACTTAGTTTCTCTCTCTCATACTCAAAACTCAGTTTCTCTCTCTCTAGCTCGTTTGATGATCTTCCTCCTGAAACAATCATCCAAATCCTCTTAAGACTGCCTGTGAAAGACCTTGTGAGGTCAACTTCAGTCAACAAAACATGGTACTCTCTTATTAACGACCCTTCGTTCATTTCTTCTCAAATCTCTGGTTCTATTTGTCATTCTCATGACAATGCTTAATTTGCTTATCATCCCTCCTTCCACCTCTCTCCAAAAGGACTGCTCTTTATTCTCTACGGAAACTTCCAGTACCCTTATCGAAAAAATTCGATATTCCTTTTGAGACCTATAACTCGTACTTTGAAATTAATTGCTCAGGTTCATGGAATGCTTTTAATTACTGATTTACAAACTGATTATGCTTCCAGGGAGTTGTATCTTTGGAATCCTTATGTTAAGCGACATAGAGTACTTGTTTCGAGTTGTTATAAGAAGCATCTGGATAACCTGGAAACGACGTGTGCTTTGGGGATGGGTTTTGACAAGCTCATGAATGATTACAAAATTGTAAGGATTATTTATGTTGAGGATGACCAGGGGGAGCAGTTGGGTGATGTAGCTCCTAAGGTTGAAATTTTTAGCCTCACGGAGAACGTATGGAGGAAGATTAAAAACCCTGGAGTTCCACGACTAGATATTGAAGATGGGGTTTTCGTTGATGGTTGTTATTACTGGTTGGAAAGGAACTATGCCATAGTTGACGACACCAGTACTTGTCATGGTCACAAACTGAGGATAATGTCCTTCGATTTTCTTTCTGAGCTGTTTGGGGAATTTAACCTCCCCGATGATCTTTCCCAAATTTTGGCAAGAAATCCCATAAATAAGCTTATGCGGTTTGAGGATTCACTTGCTCTTTGTGTTCTAGACGAACCACTAAATAAGGGGGACTCTGGTCTTCCTTATTGTATATGGTTGATGAGACAAGAAAATGGTGTGGTACCTGGACTCTGCGATTTAGATATGTACTTGAAGAGTGTGGGTATCCTTTAGCCATTACCAAGAACGGGACCCTAGTAATAGAGTTATTTTGCTCAAAGAACCCCGGTTTGGCAAGCATAGTCTTTTGTAAGCAGAGCATGATTCATCAAGATCATGGATTTGGTGAATGTATGGGTCCAGTAGAGATTTCAAAATCGGTTTTTAATCTTTCTACTGTCGACACTTCCTTTCGAGAGAGTTTAATCTTGTATGAGGGAGGAAAATCGCTGCTGAAATATGCAAAGTACTAGGAAACGCGGGTCATCTGCTGATAATTGAAATCTTTGCAAGTTTTAGTACTGTTATTGTCTTATATAACGACTATATGTGGACAGATAGTTTATGTATTTTTTGATCTCATTGGAAGTAACATTTTTGTGTTTGTTGCCCATTTGTAGTAGCAGGTAAAATCTTTTTTCAGAATATATTTATTACTATACATGTTTTTTGTATAATTAGCTAGCTAAAAGATGTGGTTACCATATGTATCATACTATCTCTTTTTTTTTTAAAAGAATTGGTGGCGCAGCTTGTTGATAGCTTGGCATTATTCTCGGCTATTCTCGGGCTATAATTATCTACGGAACCTGTAATGGATGATTTACTCAATTGTTATTCTACAAAATCACATTGATAATTGATTTTTTTTAAGTCATGAGATGTGTGTTCATCCATGAATTGTATTAAAATAAAATTGCCGAGTTCCTTAAGGCAATAGCCCTCGACCAATTTTGGACATTGGACAGAAGGAAGGGACTACTGTCTTTGTAGTTTTGATAACAATGCTTCATATCATGTGATTATGCTTCCACAAAACTCGATATTTCAAGAAACAAAGAGTCTTATTTTCCCCTTATTTTAAGAAGCATTTGGATAACCGAGAAATGACTAATGAAAATAAACTGGAATAATTTTGATGCTTGGGATCAGAACAAACAATTGGCAGATGGATACGAAATTTTTACAATACCAAAATCCTGCAAAAATAATTTAATTAGACTATTTTGAGGCGTGATACTATCACCTTTTTTAAGAATTTATTTCACCCCAATTGTTAACTACAATTTTCTAAGAGATTGCTAGAAAATTATTCGTGGAGGATACAACAATGCATGAAGGATGACAAATAACAATATTTTAGTGTCAACTCTATTTTTTGATAGGTAACACTAAAATGTTTTGGTGTTTTTTTAATGCATGAAGGATGACAAATAGTAATATTTTAGTGTCGCTTCTATTTTTTGAGAGGTGACAATAAAATGTTTTGGGTGATTTTTAGTATTACTAAGAGAAATTTAGGCTTTTAAATATATTTGTTTAGTTTTTGTATAAAATGCTTGATTTCCAGTATAAACTCACCCAATTTGTAATTGTTTGCTTTTAGATCTTGCCCCTTCTAACTAAATCAAATCCTGCACTATATCTAGTTGAGAATAGTTTAGGTTTACTATGACTATGCTGTTATATGTAAAAACGTACTAGGAAAAGCATAAGAATTGTGAGAGTACATAATCACCAAGCACACCCCATTAAGGTGTCCCTTGATTCTAATAGTAATATTTTGAGTATACTTACGGTAAAAGTTAGAATTTCATACCACCTTAGGATAATTTATATTTTATTCTCACTTAAAAAAGAATTAAAACAACTTTAATGGAAGTTTTTCAAATGTTGTTAATTGTATTTTAGTTTGCTAATTTGGATGATATGATTTCCTCTTCTTTTCTTTTTTTTTCGAAATAAGTTCGACATTTATATTTAAAAAGTTGTTTAGACACTCTAATGGATGCGGCCTCAATTTTAAAAATTAAGAACCTTTTAAAAATTGGAAATAAATAAAATCAGATTTTAAATATTTTTAAGATATTTCACAATATGCTCAGATTTTCCTAAATTTATAATATCCACATTAACTCAATATCTTTGGATTCGAACCTTAGGAATATTTAAAATCAAAATAGAATATACACAAAATTTTAAATTGGAAAATTTCTTTTCTAAAATCATCTAGATTATTCCAAATTTCATTTGGTCTGCATAAAATAAATGAGAAAACTTAGTTTCTCTCTCTCATACTCAAAACTCAGTTTCTCTCTCTCTCTAGCAAAAAAATGTCTGCAACATTGTTTGATGATCTTCCTCCTGAAACAATCATCGAAATCCTCTTAAGACTGCCTGTGAAAGACCTTGTGAGGTCAACTTCAGTCAACAAAACATGGTACTCTCTTATTAACGACCCCTCGTTCATTTCTTCTCAAATCTCTCGTTCTATTTGTCATTCTCATGACAATGCTTTGCTTATTATCCCTCCTTCCTCCTCTCTCAAAAGGACTGCACTTTATTCTCTGCCGAAACTTCCAGTACCCTTATCGAAAAATTCGATATTCCTTTTGAGACCAAGACTCATACTTTGAAATTAATTGCTCAGGTTCATGGAATTCTTTTAATTACTGATTTACAAACTGATTATGCTTCGAGGGAGTTGTATCTTTGGAATCCTTATGTTAGGCGACATAGAGTACTTGTTTCGAGTTGTTATAAAAAGCATCTGGATAACCTGGAAACGACGTGTGCTTTGGGGATGGGTTTTGACAAGGTCATGAATGATTACAAAATTGTAAGGATTATTTATGTTGAGGATGACCGGGGGGAGCTGTTGGGTGATGTAGCTCCTAAGGTTGAAATTTTTAGCCTGACGGAGAACGTATGGAGGAATATTAAAAACCCTGGAGTTCCACGACTAGATATTGAAGATGGGGTTTTCGTTGATGGTTGTTATTACTGGTTCGAAAGAAACTATGCCATAGTTGACCACAGCAGTACTTGTCATGGTCACAAACTGAGGATAATGTCCTTCGATTTTCATTCTGAGCTGTTTGGGGAATTTAACCTCCCCGATGATCTTTCCCAAATTTTGGCAAGAAATCCCATAAATAAGCTTATGCGGTTTGAGGATTCACTTGCTCTTTGTGTTCTAGACGAACCACTAAATAAGGGGGACTCTGGTCTTCCTTATTGTATATGGTTGATGAGACAAGAAAATGGTGTGGTCACCTGGACTCTGCGTTTTAGATATGTACTTGAAGAGTGCGGGTATCCTTTAGCCATTACCAAGAACGGGACCCTAGTTATAGAGTTATTTTGCTCAAAGAACCCCGGTTTGGCAACCATAGTCTTTTGTAACCAGAGCATGATTCATCAAGATCATGGATTTGGTGAATGTATGGGTCCAGTAGAGATTTCAACATCGGTTTTTAATCTTTCTATTGTCGACACTTCCTTTCGAGAGAGTTTAATCTTGTATGAGGGAGGAAAATCGCTGCTGAAATATGCAAAGTACTAGGAAACGCGGGTCATCTGCTGATAATTGAAATCTTTGCAAGTTTTAGTACTGTTATTGTCTTATATAACGACTATATGTGGACAGATAGTTTATGTATTTTTTGATCTCATTGGAAGTAACATTTTTGTGTTTGTTGCCTATTTGTAGTAGCAGGTAAAATCTTTTTTCAGAATTTATTTATTTCTATACATGTTTTTTGTATAATTAGCTAGGTAAAAGATGTGGTTACCATATGTATCATACTATCTCTTTTTTTTAAAAGAATTGGTGGCGCAGCTTGTTGATAGCTTGGCATTATTCTCGGGCTATAATTATCTACGGGAACCTGTAATGGATGATTTACTCAATTGTTATTCTACAAAATCACGTTGATAATTGATTTTTTTAAGTCACGAGATGTGTGTTCATCCATGAATTGTATTAAAATAAAATTGCCGAGTTCCTTAAGGCAATAGCCCTCGACCAATTTTGGACATTGGACAGAAGGAAGGGACTACTGTCTTTGTAGTTTTGATAACAATGCTTCATATCATGTGATTATGCTTCCACAAAACTCGATATTTCAAGAAACAAAGAGTCTTATTTTCCCCTTATGTTAAGAAGCATTTGGATAACCGAGAAATGACTAATGAAAATAAACTTGAATAATTTTGATTGTTGGGATCAGAACAAACAATTGGCAGATGGATATGAAATTTTTACAATACCAAAATCCTGCAAAAATAATTTAATTAGACTACTTTGAGGCGTGATACTATCACCTTTTTTAAGAATTTATTTCACCCCAATTGTTAACTACAATTTTCTAAGAGATTGCTAGAAAATTATTCGTGGAGGATACAACAATGCATGAAGGATGACAAATAACAATATTTTAGTGTCGCTCTATTTTTTGATAGGTAACACTAAAATGTTTTGGTGTTTTTTTAAAGCATGAAGGTGACAAATAGTAATATTTTAGTGTGGCCTCTATTTTTTGAGAGATGACAATAAAATGTTTTGGGTGATTTTTAGTATTACTAAGAGAAGTTTAGGCTTTTAAATATATTTGTTTAGTTTTTATATAAAATGCTTGATTTTCAGTATAAACTCACCCAATTTGTAATTGTTTGCTTCTAAATATTGCCCCTTCTAACTAAATCAAATCCTGCACTATATCTGGTTGAGAATAGTTTAGGTTTACTATGACTATGCTGTTATATGTAAAAACGTAATAGGAAAAGCATAAGAATTCTGAGAGTACATGATCACCAAGCACACCCCATTAAGGTGTCGCTTGATTCTAATAGTAATATTTTGAGTATACTTACGGTAAAACTTAGAATTTCATACCATCATAGGATAATTTATATTTTATTCTCTCTTAAAAAAGAATTAAAACAACTTTAATGGAAGTTTTTTAAATGTTGTTAATTGTATTTTAGTTTGCTAATTTGGATGATTTTCCCTTCTTTTTTTTTTTTTTAAATAAGTTCTGGTGTTACGACATTTATATTTAAAAAGTTGTTTAGACACTCTAATGGATGCGGCCTCAATTTTAAAAATTAAGAACCTTTTTTTAAATTGGAAATAAATAAAATCAGATTTTAAAGATTTTTAAGAAATTTCACAATATTCTTAGATATTCCTAAATTTATAATATCCACATTAACTCAATAGTTTTGGATTCGAATCTTAAGAATATTTAAAATGAAAATAGAATATACACAAATTTTTAAATTGGAAAATTTCTTTTCTAAAATAATCTAGATTATTCCAAATTTCATTTGGTCTGCATAAAATAAATGAGAAAACGTGTACACACCCTATGCTAATGCACATATAAATACACAGTGCTCTTCGTTGTATATTTTATACTCAAAACTTAGTTTCTCTCTCTCATACTCAAAACTCAGTTTCTCTCTCTCTAGCAAAAAAATGTCTGCAACATCGTTTGATGATCTTCCTCCTGAAACAATCATCAAAATCCTCTTAAGACTGCCTGTGAAAGACCTTGTGAGGTCAACTTCAGTCAACAAAACATGGCACTCTCTTATTAACCACCCCTCGTCATTCTCATGACAATGCTTTGCTTATTATCCATCCTTCCACCTCTCTCCAAAAGGACTGCTCTTTATTCTCTGCGGAAACTTCCAGTACCCTTATCGAAAAATTCAATATTCCTTTTGAGACCAAGACTCGTACTTTGAAATTAATTGCTCAGGTTCATGGAATGCTTTTAATTACTGATTTACAAACTGATTATGCTTCCAGGGAGTTGTATCTTTGGAATCCTTATGTTAAGCGACATAGAGTACTTGTTTCGAGCTGTTATAAGAAGCATCTGGATAACCTGGAAACGACGTGTGCTTTGGGGATGGGTTTTGACAAGGTCATGAATGATTACAAAATTGTAAGGATTATTTATGTTGAGGATGACCAGGGGGAGCTGTTGGGTGATGTAGCTCCTAAGGTTGAAATTTTTAGCCGGACGGAGAACGTATGGAGGAAGATTAAAAACCCTGGAGTTCCACGACTAGATATTGAAGATGGGGTTTTCGTTGATGGTTGTTATTACTGGTTGGAAAGGAACTATGCCATAGTTGACGACACCAGTACTTGTCATGGTCACAAACTGAGGATAATGTCCTTCGATTTTCATTCTGAGCTGTTTGGCGAATTTAACCTCCCCGATGATCTTCCTCAAATTTTGTCAAGAAATCCCATAAATAAGCTTATGCGGTTTGAGGATTCACTTGCTCTTTGTGTTCTAGACGAACCACTAAATAAGGGGGACTCTGGTCTTCCTTATTGTATATGGTTGATGAGACAAGAAAATGGTGTGGTCACCTGGACTCTGCGTTTTAGATATGTACTTGAAGAGTGTGGGTATCCTTTAGCCATTACCAAGAACGGGACCCTAGTAATAGAGTTATTTTGCTCAAAGAACCCCGGTTTGGCAACCATAGTCTTTTGTAACCAGAGCATGATTCATCAAGATCATGGATTTGGTGAATGTATGGGTCCAGTAGAGATTTCAACATCGGTTTTTAATCTTTCTACTGTCGACACTTCCTTTCGAGAGAGTTTAATCTTGTATGAGGGAGGAAAATCGCTGCTGAAATATGCAAAGTACTAGGAAACGCGGGTCATCTGCTGATAATTGAAATCTTTTCAAGTTTTAGTACTGTTATTGTCTTATATAACGACTATATGTGGACAGATAGTTTATGTATTTTTTGATCTCATTGGAAGTAACATTTTTGTGTTTGTTGCCCATTTGTAGTAGCAGGTAAAATCTTTTTTCAGAATTTATTTATTACTATACATGTTTTTTGTATAATTAGCTAGGTAAAAGATGTGGTTACCATATGTATCATACTATCTCTTTTTTTTTTAAAGAATTGGTGGCGCAGCTTGTTGATAGCTTGGCATTATTCTCGGGCTATAATTATCTACGGTAACCAGTAATGGATAATTTACTCAATTGTTATTCTACAAAACCACATTGATAATTGTTTTTTTTTAAGTCACGAGATGTGTGTTCATCCATGTATTGTATTAAAATAAAATTGCCGAGTTCCTTAAGGCAATAGCCCTCGACCAATTTTGGACATTGGACAGAAGGAAGGGACTACTGTCTTTGCAGTTTTGATAACAATGCTTCATATCATGTGATTATACTTCCACAAAACTAGATATTTCAAGAAACAAAGAGTCTTATTTTCCCTTTATTTTATGAAGCATTTGGATAACCGAGAAATGACTAATGAAAATAAACTTGAATAATTTTGATTGTTGGGATCAGAACAAACGATTGGCAGATGGATACGAAATTTTTACAATACCAAAATCCTGCAAAAATAATTTAATAGAGACAACTTTGAGGCGTGATACTATCACCTTTTTTAAGAATTTATTTCACCCCAATTGTTAGCTACAATTTTCTAAGAGATTGCTAGAAAATTATTCGTGGAGGATACAACAATGCATGAAGGATGACAAATAACAATATTTTAGTGTCAGCTCTATTTTTTGATAGGTAACACTAAATTGTTTTGGTGTTTTTTTTAATGCATGAAGGATGACAAATAGTAATATTTTAGTGTCGCCTCTATTTTTTGAGAGGTGACAATAAAATGTATTGGGTGATTTTTAGTATTACTAAGAGAAATTTAGGCTTTTAAATATATTTGTTTAGTTTTTGTATAAAATGCTTGATTTCCAGTATAAACTCACCCAATTTGTAATTGTTTGCTTCTAAATCTTGCCCCTTCTAACTAAATCAAATCCTGCACTATATCTGGTTGAGAATAGTTTAGGTTTACTATGACTATGCTGTTATATGTAAAAACGTACTAGGAAAAGCATAAGAATTCTGAGAGTACATGATCACCATGCACACCCCATTAAGGTGTCCCTTGATTCTAATAGTAATATTTTGAGTATACTTATGGTAAAAGTTAGAATTTCATACCATCTTAGGATAATTTATATTTTATTCTCGCTTAAAAAAGAATTAAACCAACTTTAATGGAAGTTTTTCAAATGTTGTTCATTGTATTTTAGTTTGCTAATTTGGATGATTTCCTCTTCTTTTCTTTTTTTTTTTTGAAATAAGTTCTGGTGTTACGACATTTATATTTAAAAAGTTGTTTAGACACTCTAATGGATGCGGCCTCAATTTTAAAAATTAAGAACCTTTTTTTAAATTGGAAATAAATAAAATCAGATTTTAAAGATTTTTAAGAAATTTCACAATATTCTTAGATATTCCTAAATTTATAATGTCCACATTAACTCAATAGTTTTGGATTCGAATCTTAAGAATATTTAAAATGAAAATAGAATATACACAAATTTTTAAATTGGAAAATTTCTTTTCTAAAATAATCTAGATTATTCCAAATTTCATTTGGTCTGCATAAAATAAATGAGAAAACGTGTACACACCCTATGCTAATGCACATATAAATACACAGTGCTCTTCGTTGTATATTTTATACTCAAAACTTAGTTTCTCTCTCTCATACTCAAAACTCAGTTTCTCTCTCTCTAGCAAAAAAATGTCTGCAACATCGTTTGATGATCTTCCTCCTGAAACAATCATCAAAATCCTCTTAAGACTGCCTGTGAAAGACCTTGTGAGGTCAACTTCAGTCAACAAAACATGGCACTCTCTTATTAACCACCCCTCGTCATTCTCATGACAATGCTTTGCTTATTATCCATCCTTCCACCTCTCTCCAAAAGGACTGCTCTTTATTCTCTGCGGAAACTTCCAGTACCCTTATCGAAAAATTCAATATTCCTTTTGAGACCAAGACTCGTACTTTGAAATTAATTGCTCAGGTTCATGGAATGCTTTTAATTACTGATTTACAAACTGATTATGCTTCCAGGGAGTTGTATCTTTGGAATCCTTATGTTAAGCGACATAGAGTACTTGTTTCGAGCTGTTATAAGAAGCATCTGGATAACCTGGAAACGACGTGTGGTTTGGGGATGGGTTTTGACAAGGTCATGAATGATTACAAAATTGTAAGGATTATTTATGTTGAGGATGACCAGGGGGAGCTGTTGGGTGATGTAGCTCCTAAGGTTGAAATTTTTAGCCCGACGGAGAACGTATGGAGGAAGATTAAAAACCCTGGAGTTCCACGACTAGATATTGAAGATGGGGTTTTCGTTGATGGTTGTTATTACTCGTTGGAAAGGAACTATGCCATAGTTGACGACACCAGTACTTGTCATGGTCACAAACTGAGGATAATGTCCTTCGATTTTCATTCTGAGCTGTTTGGCGAATTTAACCTCCCCGATGATCTTCCTCAAATTTTGTCAAGAAATCCCATAAATAAGCTTATGCGGTTTGAGGATTCACTTGCTCTTTGTGTTCTAGACGAACCACTAAATAAGGGGGACTCTGGTCTTCCTTATTGTATATGGTTGATGAGACAAGAAAATGGTGTGGTCACCTGGACTCTGCGTTTTAGATATGTACTTGAAGAGTGTGGGTATCCTTTAGCCATTACCAAGAACGGGACCCTAGTAATAGAGTTATTTTGCTCAAAGAACCCCGGTTTGGCAAGCATAGTCTTTTGTAACCAGAGCATGATTCATCAAGATCATGGATTTGGTGAATGTATGGGTCCAGTAGAGATTTCAACATCGGTTTTTAATCTTTCTACTGTCGACACTTCCTTTCGAGAGAGTTTAATCTTGTATGAGGGAGGAAAATCGCTGCTGAAATATGCAAAGTACTAGGAAACGCGGGTCATCTGATAATTGAAATCTTTTCAAGTTTTAGTACTGTTATTGTCTTATATAACGACTATATGTGGACAGATAGTTTATGTATTTTTTGATCTCATTGGAAGTAACATTTTGGTGTTTGTTGCCCATTTGTAGTAGCAGGTAAAATCTTTTTTCAGAATTTATTTATTACTATACATGTTTTTTGTATAATTAGCTAGGTAAAAGATGTGGTTACCATATGTATCATACTATCTCTTTTTTTTTTTTAAAGAATTGGTGGCGCAGCTTGTTGATAGCTTGGCATTATTCTCGGGCTATAATTATCTACGGGAACCAGTAATGGATAATTT
Source organism: Daucus carota subsp. sativus (assembly GCF_001625215.2). Taxonomy (NCBI): domain Eukaryota; kingdom Viridiplantae; phylum Streptophyta; class Magnoliopsida; order Apiales; family Apiaceae; genus Daucus; species Daucus carota. The sequence goes on along the minus strand of NC_030389.2, from coordinate 29,390,815 downwards.
ACTCAATTGTTATTCTACAAAACCACATTGATAATTGTTTTTTTTTAAGTCACGAGATGTGTGTTCATCCATGTATTGTATTAAAATAAAATTGCCGAGTTCCTTAAGGCAATAGCCCTCGACCAATTTTGGACATTGGACAGAAGGAAGGGACTACTGTCTTTGCAGTTTTGATAACAATGCTTCATATCATGTGATTATACTTCCACAAAACTAGATATTTCAAGAAACAAAGAGTCTTATTTTCCCTTTATTTTATGAAGCATTTGGATAACCGAGAAATGACTAATGAAAATAAACTTGAATAATTTTGATTGTTGGGATCAGAACAAACGATTGGCAGATGGATACGAAATTTTTACAATACCAAAATCCTGCAAAAATAATTTAATAGAGACAACTTTGAGGCGTGATACTATCACCTTTTTTAAGAATTTATTTCACCCCAATTGTTAGCTACAATTTTCTAAGAGATTGCTAGAAAATTATTCGTGGAGGATACAACAATGCATGAAGGATGACAAATAACAATATCTTAGTGTCAGCTCTATTTTTTGATAGGTAACACTAAATTGTTTTGGTGTTTTTTTTAATGCATGAAGGATGACAAATAGTAATATTTTAGTGTCGCCTCTATTTTTTGAGAGGTGACAATAAAATGTTTTGGAAATATATTTGTTTAGTTTTTGTATAAAATGCTTGATTTCCAGTATAAACTCACCCAATTTGTAATTGTTTGCTTCTAAATCTTGCCCCTTCTAACTAAATCAAATCCTGCACTATATCTGGTTGAGAATAGTTTAGGTTTACTATGACTATGCTGTTATATGTAAAAACGTACTAGGAAAAGCATAAGAATTCTGAGAGTACATGATCACCATGCACACCCCATTAAGGTGTCCCTTGATTCTAATAGTAATATTTTGAGTATACTTATGGTAAAAGTTAGAATTTCATACCATCTTAGGATAATTTATATTTTATTCTCGCTTAAAAAAGAATTAAACCAACTTTAATGGAAGTTTTTCAAATGTTGTTAATTGTATTTTAGTTTGCTAATTTGGATGATTTCCTCTTCTTTTCTTTTTTTTTTTTGAAATAAGTTCTGGTGTTACGACATTTATATTTAAAAAGTTGTTTAGACACTCTAATGGATGCGGCCTCAATTTTAAAAATTAAGAACCTTTTTTTAAATTGGAAATAAATAAAATCAGATTTTAAAGATTTTTAAGAAATTTCACAATATTCTTAGATATTCCTAAATTTATAATATCCACATTAACTCAATAGTTTTGGATTCGAATCTTAAGAATATTTAAAATGAAAATAGAATATACACAAAATTTTAAATTGGAAAATTTCTTTTCTAAAATAATCTAGATTATTCCAAATTTCATTTGGTCTGCATAAAATAAATGAGAAAACGTGTACACACCCTATGCTAATGCACATATAAATACACAGTGCTCTTCGTTGTATATTTTATACTCAAAACTTAGTTTCTCTCTCTCATACTCAAAACTCAGTTTCTCTCTCTCTAGCAAAAAAATGTCTGCAACATCGTTTGATGATCTTCCTCCTGAAACAATCATCAAAATCCTCTTAAGACTGCCTGTGAAAGACCTTGTGAGGTCAACTTCAGTCAACAAAACATGGCACTCTCTTATTAACCACCCCTCGTCATTCTCATGACAATGCTTTGCTTATTATCCATCCTTCCACCTCTCTCCAAAAGGACTGCTCTTTATTCTCTGCGGAAACTTCCAGTACCCTTATCGAAAAATTCAATATTCCTTTTGAGACCAAGACTCGTACTTTGAAATTAATTGCTCAGGTTCATGGAATGCTTTTAATTACTGATTTACAAACTGATTATGCTTCCAGGGAGTTGTATCTTTGGAATCCTTATGTTAAGCGACATAGAGTACTTCTTTCGAGCTGTTATAAGAAGCATCTGGATAACCTGGAAACGACGTGTGCTTTGGGGATGGGTTTTGACAAGGTCATGAATGATTACAAAATTGTAAGGATTATTTATGTTGAGGATGACCAGGGGGAGCTGTTGGGTGATGTAGCTCCTAAGGTTGAAATTTTTAGCCGGATGGAGAACGTATGGAGGAAGATTAAAAACCCTGGAGTTCCACGACTAGATATTGAAGATGGGGTTTTCGTTGATGGTTGTTATTACTGGTTGGAAAGGAACTATGCCATAGTTGACGACACCAGTACTTGTCATGGTCACAAACTGAGGATAATGTCCTTCGATTTTCATTCTGAGCTGTTTGGGGAATTTAACCTCCCCGATGATCTTTCCCAAATTTTGGCAAAAAATCCCATAAATAAGCTTATGCGGTTTGAGGATTCACTTGCTCTTTGTGTTCTAGACGAACCACTAAATAAGGGGACTCTGGTCTTCCTTATTGTATATGGTTGATGAGACAAGAAAATGGTGTCGTCACCTGGACTCTGCGTTTTAGATATGTACTTGAAGAGTGTGGGTATCCTTTAGCCATTACCAAGAACGGGACCCTAGTAATAGAGTTATTTTGCTCAAAGAACCCCGGTTTGGCAAGCATAGTCTTTTGTAACCAGAGCATGATTCATCAAGATCATGGATTTGGTGAATGTATGGGTCCAGTAGAGATTTCAACATCGGTTTTTAATATTTCTACTGTCGACACTTCCTTTCGAGAGAGTTTAATCTTGTATGAGGGAGGAAAATCGCTGCTGAAATATGCAAAGTACTAGGAAACGCGGGTCATCTGCTGATAATTGAAATCTTTGCAAGTTTTAGTACTGTTATTGTCTTATATAACGACTATATGTGGACAGATAGTTTATGTATTTTTTGATCTCATTGGAAGTAACATTTTTGTGTTTGTTGCCCATTTGTAGTAGCAGGTAAAATCTTTTTTCAGAATTTATTTATTACTATACATGTTTTTTGTATAATTAGCTAGGTAAAAGATGTGGTTACCATATGTATCATACTATCTCTTTTTTTTAAAAGAATTGGTGGCGCAGCTTGTTGATAGCTTGGCATTATTCTCGGGCTATAATTATCTACGGGAACCTGTAATGGATGATTTACTCAATTGTTATTCTACAAAATCACATTGATAATTGATTTTTTATAAGTCACGAGATGTGTGTTCATCCATGAATTGTATTAAAATAAAATTGCCGAGTTCCTTAAGGCAATAGCCCTCGACCAATTTTGGACATTGGACAGAAGGAAGGGACTACTGTCTTTGTAGTTTTGATAACAATGCTTCATATCATGTGATTATGCTTCCACAAAACTCGATATTTCAAGAAACAAAGAGTCTTATTTTCCCCTTATTTTAAGAAGCATTTGGATAACCGAGAAATGACTAATGAAAATAAACTTGAATAATTTTGATTGTTGGGATCAGAACAATCAATTGGCAGATGGATACGAAATTTTTACAATACCAAAATCCTGCAAAAATAATTTAATTAGACTACTTTGAGGCGTGATACTATCACCTTTTTTAAGAATTTATTTCACCCCAATTGTTAACTACAATTTTCTAAGAGATTGCTAGAAAATTATTCGTGGAGGATACAACAATGCATGAAGGATGACAAATAACAATATTTTAGTGTCAGCTCTATTTTTTGATAGGTAACACTAAAATGTTTTGGTGTTTTTTTTTAATGCATGAAGGATGACAAATAGTAATATTTTATTGTCGCCTCTATTTTTTGAGAGGTGACAATAAAATGTTTTGGGTGATTTTTTAGTATTACTAAGAGAAATTTAGGCTTTTAAATATATTTGTTTAGTTTTTGTATAAAATGTTTGATTTCCAGTATAAACTCACCCAATTTGTAATTGTTTGCTTCTAAATCTTGCCCCTCCTAACTAAATCAAATCCTGCACTGTATCCGGTTGAGAATAGTTTAGATTTACTATGACTATGCTGTTATATGTAAAAACGTACTAGGAAAAGCATAAGAATTCTGAGAGTACATGATCACCAAGCACACCCCATTAAGGTGCCGCTTGAATCTAATAGTAATATTTTGAGTATACTTACGATAAAAGTTAGAATTTCATACCATCTTAGGATAATTTATATTTTATTCTCACTTAAAAAAGAATTAAAACAACTTAATGGAAGTTTTTCAAATGTTGTTAATTGTATTTTAGTTTGCTAATTTGGATGATTTCCTCTTCTTTTCTTTTTTTTTTTTTTGAAATAAGTTGTGGTGTTACGACATTTATATTTAAAAAGTTGTTTAGACACTCTAATGGATGCCGCCTCAGTTTTAAAAATTAAGAACCTTTTTAAAAATTGGAAATCAATAAAATCAGATTTTTAAGATATTTCACAATATTCTCAGATTTTCCTAAATTTATAATAATTACATTAACTCAATATCTTTGGATTCGAATCTTAGGAATATTTAAATTCAAAATAGAATATACACAGAATTTTAAATTGGAAAATTTCTTTTCTAAAATCATCTAGATTATTCCAAATTTCATTTGGTCTGCATAAAATAAATGAGAAAACGTGTACACACCCTATGCTAATGCACATATAAATACACTGTGCTCTTCGTTGTATATTTTATACTCAAAACTTAGTTTCTCTCTCTCATACTCAAAACTCGGTTTCTCTCTCTCTAGAAAAAAAATGTCTGCAACATCCTTTGATGATCTTCCTCCTGAAACAATCATGGAAATCCTCTTAAGACTGCCTCTGAAAGACCTTGTGAGGTCAACTTCAGTCAACAAAACATGGTACTCTCTTATTAACTACCCCTCGTTCATTTCTTCTCAAATCTCTCGTTCTATTTGTCATTCTCATGACAATGCTTTGCTTATTATCCCTCCTTCCACCTCTCTCCAAAAGGACTGCTCTTTATTCTCTGCGCAAACTTCCAGTACCCTTATCGAAAAATTCGATATTCCTTTTGAGACCAAGACTCGTACTTTGAAATTAATTGCTCAGGTTCATGGAATGCTTTTAATTACTGATTTACAAACTGATTATGCTTCCAGGGAGTTGTATCTTTGGAATCCTTATGTTAAGCGACATAGAGTACTTGTTTCGAGTTGTTATAAGAAGCATCTGGATAACCTGGAAACGACGTGTGCTTTGGGGATGGGTTTTGACAAGGTCATGAATGATTACAAAATTGTAAGGATTATTTATGTTGAGGATGACCAGGGGGAGCTGTTGGGTGATGTAGCTCCTAAGGTTGAAATTTTTAGCCTGACGGAGAACGTATGGAGGAAGATTAAAAACCCTGGAGTTCCACGACTAGATATTGAAGATGGGGTTTTCGTTGATGGTTGTTATTACTGGTTGGAAAGGAACTATGCCATAGTTGACGACACCAGTACTTGTCATGGTCACAAACTGAGGATAATGTCCTTCGATTTTCATTCTGAGCTGTTTGGGGAATTTAACCTCCCCGATGATCTTTCCCAAATTTTGGCAAGAAATCCCATAAATAAGCTTATGCGGTTTGAGGATTCACTTGCTCTTTGTGTTCTAGACGAACCACTAAATAAGGGGGACTCTGGTCTTCCTTATTGTATATGGTTGATGAGACAAGAAAATGGTGTGGTCACCTGGACTCTGCGTTTTAGATATGTACTTGAAGAGTGTGGGTATCCTTTAGCCATTACCAAGAGCGGGACCCTAGTAATAGAGTTATTTTGCTCAAAGAACCCCGGTTTGGCAAGCATAGTCTTTTGTAACCAGAGCATGATTCATCAAGATCATGGATTTCGTGAATGTATGGGTCCAGTAGAGATTTCAACATGGGTTTTTAATCTTTCTACTGTCGACACTTCCTTTCGAGAGAGTTTAATCTTGTATGAGGGAGGAAAATCGCTGCTGAAATATGCAAAGTACTAGGAAACGCGGGTCATCTGCTGATAAATGAAATCTTTGCAAGTTTTAGTACTGTTATTGTCTTATATAACGACTATATGTGGACAGATAGTTTATGTATTTTTTGATCTCATTGGAAGTAACATTTTTGTGTTTAATTTGTTGCCCATTTGTAGTAGCAGGTAAAATCTTTTTTCAGAATTTATTTATTTCTATACATGTTTTTTTGTATAATTAGCTAGGTAAAAGATGTGGTTACCATATGTATCACACTATCTCTTTTTTTTAAAAGAATTGGTGGCGCAGCTTGTTGATAGCTTGGCATTATTCTCGGGCTATAATTATCTACGGGAACCTGTAATGGATGATTTACTCAATTGTTATTCTACAAAATCACGTTGATAATTGATTTTTTTAAGTCACCAGATGTGTGTTCATCCATGAATTGTATTAAAATAAAATTGCCGAGTTCCTTAAGGCAATAGCCCTCGACCAATTTTGGACATTGGACAGAAGGAAGGGACTACTGTCTTTGTAGTTTTGATAACAATGCTTCATATCATGTGATTATGCTTCCACAAAACTCGATATTTCAAGAAACAAAGAGTCTTATTTTCCCCTTATTTTAAGAAGCATTTGGATAACCGAGAAATGACTAATGAAAATAAACTTGAATAATTTTGATTGTTGGGATCAGAACAAACAATTGGCAGATGGATATGAAATTTTTACAATACCAAAATCCTGCAAAAATAATTTAATTAGACTACTTTGAGGCGTGATACTATCACCTTTTTTAAGAATTTATTTCACCCCAATTGTTAGCTACAATTTTCTAAGAGATTGCTAGAAAATTATTCATGGAGGATACAACAATGCATGAAGGATGACAAATAACAATATTTTAGTGTCGCTTTATTTTTTGATAGGTAACACTAAAATGTTTTGGTGTTTTTTTAATGCATGAAGGTGACAAATAGTAATATTTTAGTGTGACCTCTATTTTTTGAGAGGTGACAATAAAATGTTTTGGGTGATTTTTAGTATTACTAAGAGAAATTTAGGCTTTTAAATATATTTATTTAGTTTTTGTATAAAATGCTTGATTTCCAGTATAAACTCACCCAATTTGTAATTGTTTGCTTCTAAATCTTGCCCCTTCTAACTAAATCAAATCCTGCACTATATCTGGTTGAGAATAGTTTAGGTTTACTATGACTATGCTGTTATATGTAAAAATGTACTAGGAAAAGCACAAGAATTCTGAGAGTACATGATCACCAAGCACACCCCATTAAGGTGTCCCTTGATTCTAATAGTAATATTTTGAGTATACTTATGGTAAAAGTTAGAATTTCATACCATCTTAGGATAATTTATATTTTATTCTCGCTTAAAATAGAATTAAACTAACTTTAATGAAAGTTTTTCAAATGTTGTTAATTGTATTTTAGTTTGCTAATTTGGATGATTTCCTCTTCTTTTCTTTTTTTTTTTTTGAAATAAGTTCTGGTGTTACGACATTTATATTTAAAAAGTTGTTTAGACACTCTAATGGATCCGGCCTCAATTTTAAAAATTAAGAACCTTTTTTTAAATTGGAAATAAATAAAATCAGATTTTAAGGATTTTTAAGAAATTTCACAATATTCTCAGATATTCCTAAATTTATAATATCCACATTAACTCAATATATTTGGATTCGAATCTTAAGAATATTTAAAATCAAAATAGAATATACACAAAATTTTAAATTGGAAAATTTCTTTTCTAAAATAATCTAGATTATTCCAAATTTCATTTGGTCTGCATAAAATAAATGAGAAAACGTGTACACACCCTATGCTAATGCACATATAAATACACAGTGCTCTTCGTTGTATATTTTATACTCAAAACTTAGTTTCTCTCTCTCATACTCAAAACTCAGTTTCTCTCTCTCTAGCAAAAAAATGTCTGCAACATCGTTTGATGATCTTCCTCCTGAAACAATCATCAAAATCCTCTTAAGACTGCCTGTGAAAGACCTTGTGAGGTCAACTTCAGTCAACAAAACATGGCACTCTCTTATTAACCACCCCTCGTCATTCTCATGACAATGCTTTGCTTATTATCCATCCTTCCACCTCTCTCCAAAAGGACTGCTCTTTATTCTCTGCGGAAACTTCCAGTACCATTATCGAAAAATTCAATATTCCTTTTGAGACCAAGACTCGTACTTTGAAATTAATTGCTCAGGTTCATGGAATGCTTTTAATTACTGATTTACAAACTGATTATGCTTCCAGGGAGTTGTATCTTTGGAATCCTTATGTTAAGCTACATAGAGTACTTGTTTCGAGTTGTTATAAGAAGCATATGGATAACCTGGAAACGACGTGTGCTTTGGGGATGGGTTTTGACAAGCTCATGAATGATTACAAAATTGTAAGGATTATTTATGTTGAGGATGACCAGGGGGAGCTGTTGGGTGATGTAGCTCCTAAGGTTGAAATTTTTAGCCTGGCGGAGAACGTATGGAGGAAGATTAAAAACCCTGGAGTTCCACGACTAGATATTGAAGATGGGGTTTTCGTTGATGGTTGTTATCACTGGTTGGAAAGCAACTATGCCATAGTTGACCACACCAGTACTTGTCATGGTCACAAACTGAGGATAATGTCCTTCGATTTTCATTCTGAGCTGTTTGGTGAATTTAACCTCCCCGATGATCTTTCCAAAATTTTGGCAAGAAATCCCATAAATAAGCTTATGCGGTTTGAGGATTCACTTGCTCTTTGTGTTCTAGATGAACCACTAAATAAGGGGGACTCTGGTCTTCCTTATTGTATATGGTTGATGAGACAAGAAAATGGTGTGGTCACCTGGACTCTGCGTTTTAGATATGTACTTGAAGAGTGTGGGTATCCTTTAGCCATTACCAAGAACGGGACCCTAGTAATAGAGTTATTTTGCTCAAAGAACCCCGGTTTGGCAAGCATAGTCTTTTGTAACCAGAGCATGATTCATCAAGATCATGGATTTGGTGAATGTATGGGTCCAGTAGAGATTTCAACATCGGTTTTTAATATTTCTATTGTCGACACTTCCTTTCGACAGAGTTTAATCTTGTATGAGGGAGGAAAATCGCTGCTGAAATATGCAAAGTACTAGGAAACGCGGGTCATCTGCTGATAATTGAAATCTTTGCAAGTTTCAGTACTGTTATTGTCTTATATAACGACTATATGTGGACAGATAGTTTATGTATTTTTTGATCTCATTGGAAGTAACATTTTTGTGTTTGTTGCCCATTTGTAGTAGGAGGTAAAATCTTTTTTCAGAATATATTTATTACTATACATATTTTTTGTATAATTAGCTAGGTAAAAGAAGTGGTTACCATATGTATCATACTATCTCTTTTTTTTCTAAAGAATTGGTGGCGCAGCTTGTTGATAGCTTGGCATTATTCTCCGGCTATAATTATCTACGGGAACCTGTAATGGATGATTTACTCAAGTGCTATTCTACAAAATCACATTGATAATTGATTTTTTTTAAGTCACTAGATGTGTGTTCATCCATGAATTGTAATAAAATAAAATTGTCGAGTTCCTTAAGGTAATAGCCCTCGACCAATTTTGGACATTGGACAGAAGGAAGGGACTACTGTCTTTGTAGTTTTGATAACAATGCTTCATATCATGTGATTATGCTTCCACAAAACTCCATATTTCAAGAAACAAAGAGTCTTATTTTCCCCTTATTTTAAGAAGCATTTGGATAACCGAGAAATGACTAATGAAAATAAACTTGAATAATTTTGATTGTTGGGATCAGAACAAACAATTGGCAGATGGATACGAAATTTTTACAATACCAAAATCCTGCAAAAATAATTTAATTAGACTACTTTGAGGCGTGATACTATCACCTTTTTTAAGAATTTATTTCACCCCAATTGTTAGCTACAATTTTCTAAGAGATTGCTAGAAAATTATTCGTGGAGGATACAACAATGCATGAAGGATGACAAATAACAATATTTTAGTGTCGCTTTATTTTTTGATAGGTAACACTAAAATGTTTTGGTGTTTTTTTAATGCATGAAGGTGACAAATAGTAATATTTTAGTGTGGCCTCTATTTTTTGAGAGGTGACAATAAAATGTTTTGGGTGATTTTTAGTATTACTAAGAGAAATTTAGGCTTTTAAATATATTTATTTAGTTTTTGTATAAAATGCTTGATTTCCAGTATAAACTCACCCAATTTGTAATTGTTTGCTTCTAAATCTTGCCCCTTCTAACTAAATCAAATCCTGCACTATATCTGGTTGAGAATAGTTTAGGTTTACTATGACTATGCTGTTATATGTAAAAATGTACTAGGAAAAGCACAAGAATTCTGAGAGTACATGATCACCAAGCACACCCCATTAAGGTGTCCCTTGATTCTAATAGTAATATTTTGAGTATACTTATGGTAAAAGTTAGAATTTCATACCATCTTAGGATAATTTATATTTTATTCTCGCTTAAAATAGAATTAAACTAACTTTAATGAAAGTTTTTCAAATGTTGTTAATTGTATTTTAGTTTGCTAATTTGGATGATTTCCTCTTCTTTTCTTTTTTTTTTTTGAAATAAGTTCTGGTGTTACGACATTTATATTTAAAAAGTTGTTTAGACACTCTAATGGATCCGGCCTCAATTTTAAAAATTAAGAACCTTTTTTTAAATTGGAAATAAATAAAATCAGATTTTAAGGATTTTTAAGAAATTTCACAATATTCTCAGATATTCCTAAATTTATAATATCCACATTAACTCAATATATTTGGATTCGAATCTTAAGAATATTTAAAATCAAAATAGAATATACACAAATTTTAAATTGGAAAATTTCTTTTCTAAAATAATCTAGATTATTCCAAATTTCATTTGGTCTGCATAAAATAAATGAGAAAACGTGTACACACCCTATGCTAATGCACATATAAATACACAGTGCTCTTCGTTGTATATTTTATACTCAAAACTTAGTTTCTCTCTCTCATACTCAAAACTCAGTTTCTCTCTCTCTAGCAAAAAAATGTCTGCAACATCGTTTGATGATCTTCCTCCTGAAACAATCATCAAAATCCTCTTAAGACTGCCTGTGAAAGACCTTGTGAGGTCAACTTCAGTCAACAAAACATGGCACTCTCTTATTAACCACCCCTCGTCATTCTCATGACAATGCTTTGCTTATTATCCATCCTTCCACCTCTCTCCAAAAGGACTGCTCTTTATTCTCTGCGGAAACTTCCAGTACCATTATCGAAAAATTCAATATTCCTTTTGAGACCAAGACTCGTACTTTGAAATTAATTGCTCAGGTTCATGGAATGCTTTTAATTACTGATTTACAAACTGATTATGCTTCCAGGGAGTTGTATCTTTGGAATCCTTATGTTAAGCTACATAGAGTACTTGTTTCGAGTTGTTATAAGAAGCATATGGATAACCTGGAAACGACGTGTGCTTTGGGGATGGGTTTTGACAAGCTCATGAATGATTACAAAATTGTAAGGATTATTTATGTTGAGGATGACCAGGGGGAGCTGTTGGGTGATGTAGCTCCTAAGGTTGAAATTTTTAGCCTGGCGGAGAACGTATGGAGGAAGATTAAAAACCCTGGAGTTCCACGACTAGATATTGAAGATGGGGTTTTCGTTGATGGTTGTTATCACTGGTTGGAAAGCAACTATGCCATAGTTGACCACACCAGTACTTGTCATGGTCACAAACTGAGGATAATGTCCTTCGATTTTCATTCTGAGCTGTTTGGTGAATTTAACCTCCCCGATGATCTTTCCAAAATTTTGGCAAGAAATCCCATAAATAAGCTTATGCGGTTTGAGGATTCACTTGCTCTTTGTGTTCTAGATGAACCACTAAATAAGGGGGACTCTGGTCTTCCTTATTGTATATGGTTGATGAGACAAGAAAATGGTGTGGTCACCTGGACTCTGCGTTTTAGATATGTACTTGAAGAGTGTGGGTATCCTTTAGCCATTACCAAGAACGGGACCCTAGTAATAGAGTTATTTTGCTCAAAGAACCCCGGTTTGGCAAGCATAGTCTTTTGTAACCAGAGCATGATTCATCAAGATCATGGATTTGGTGAATGTATGGGTCCAGTAGAGATTTCAACATCGGTTTTTAATATTTCTATTGTCGACACTTCCTTTCGACAGAGTTTAATCTTGTATGAGGGAGGAAAATCGCTGCTGAAATATGCAAAGTACTAGGAAACGCGGGTCATCTGCTGATAATTGAAATCTTTGCAAGTTTCAGTACTGTTATTGTCTTATATAACGACTATATGTGGACAGATAGTTTATGTATTTTTTGATCTCATTGGAAGTAACATTTTTGTGTTTGTTGCCCATTTGTAGTAGGAGGTAAAATCTTTTTTCAGAATATATTTATTACTATACATATTTTTTGTATAATTAGCTAGGTAAAAGAAGTGGTTACCATATGTATCATACTATCTCTTTTTTTTCTAAAGAATTGGTGGCGCAACTTGTTGATAGCTTGGCATTATTCTCCGGCTATAATTATCTACGGGAACCTGTAATGGATGATTTACTCAAGTGCTATTCTACAAAATCACATTGATAATTGATTTTTTTTAAGTCACTAGATGTGTGTTCATCCATGAATTGTAATAAAATAAAATTGCCGAGTTCCTTAAGGTAATAGCCCTCGACCAATTTTGGACATTGGACAGAAGGAAGGGACTACTGTCTTTGTAGTTTTGATAACAATGCTTCATATCATGTGATTATGCTTCCACAAAACTCCATATTTCAAGAAACAAAGAGTCTTATTTTCCCCTTATTTTAAGAAGCATTTGGATAACCGAGAAATGACTAATGAAAATAAACTTGAATAATTTTGATTGTTGGGATCAGAACAAACAATTGGCAGATGGATACGAAATTTTTACAATACCAAAATCCTGCAAAAATAATTTAATTAGACTACTTTGAGGCGTGATACTATCACCTTTTTTAAGAATTTATTTCACCCCAATTGTTAACTACAATTTTCTAAGAGATTGCTAGAAAATTATTCGTGGAGGATACAACAATGCATGAAGGATGACAAATAACAATATTTTAGTGTCAGCTCTATTTTTTGATAGGTAACACTAAAATGTTTTGGTGTTTTTTTTAATGCAAGAAGGATGACAAATAGTAATATTTTAGTGTCGTCTCTATTTTTTGAGAGGTGACAATAAAATGTTTGGGTGATTTTTAGTATTACTAAGAGAAATTTAGGCTTTTAAATATATTTGTTTAGTTTTTGTATAAAATGCTTGATTTCCAGTATAAACTCACCCAATTTGTAATTGTTTGCTTCTAAATCTTGCCCCTCCTAACTAAATCAAATCCTGCACTATATCTGGTTGAGAATAGTTTAGATTTACTGTGACTATGCTGTTATATGTAAAAACGTACTAGGAAAAGCATAAGAATTCTGAGAGTACATGATCACCAAGCACACCCCATTAAGGTGTCGCTTGATTCTAATAGTAATATTTTGAGTATACTTACGGTAAAAGTTAGAATTTCATACCATCTTAGGATAATTTATATTTTATTCACACTTAAAAAAAATTAAAACAACTTAATGGAAGTTTTTCAAATGTTGTTAATTGTATTTTAGTTTGCTAATTTGGATGATTTTCTCTTCTTTTTTTTTTTTTGAAATAAGTTCTGGTGTTACGACATTTATATTTAAAAAGTTGTTTAGACACTCTAATGGATGCCGCCTCAATTTTAAAAATTAAGAACCTTTTTAAAAATTGGAAATCAATAAAATCAGATTTTTAAGATATTTCACAATATTCTCAGATTTTCCTAAATTTATAATAATTACATTAACTCAATATCTTTGGATTCGAATCTTAGGAATATTTAAATTCAAAATAGAATATACACAGAATTTTAAATTCGAAAATTTGTTTTCTAAAATCATCTAGATTATTCCAAATTTCATTTGGTCTGCGTAAAATAAATGAGAAAACGTGTATACACCCTATGCTAATGCACATATAAATACACAGTGCTTTTCGTTGTATATTTTATACTCAAAACTTAGTTTCTCTCTCTCATACTCAAAACTCGGTTTCTCTCTCTCTAGCAAAAAAATGTCTGCAACATCCTTTGATGATCTTCCTCCTGAAACAATCATCGAAATCCTCTTAAGACTGCCTGTGAAAGACCTTGTGAGGTCAACTTCAGTCAACAAAACATGGTACTCTCTTATTAACGACCCCTCGTTCATTTCTTCTCAAATCTCTCGTTCTATTTGTCATTCTCATGACAATGCTTTGCTTATTATCCCTCCTTCCACCTCTCTCAAAAAGGAGTGCTCTTTATTCTCTACGCAAACTTCCAGTACCCTTATCGAAAAATTCGATATTCCTTTTGAGACAAAGACTCGTACTTTGAAATTAATTGCTCAGGTTCATGGAATGCTTTTGATTACTGATTTACAAACTGATTATGCTTCCAGGGAGTTGTATCTTTGGAATCCTTATGTTAAGCGACATAGAGTACTTGTTTCGAGTTGTTATAAGAAGCATCTGGATAACCTGGAAACGACGTGTGCTTTGGGGATGGGTTTTGACAAGCTCATGAATGATTACAAAATTGTAAGGATTATTTATGTTGAGGATGACCAGGGGGAGCTGTTGGGTGATGTAGCTCCTAAGGCTGAAATTTTTAGCCGGATGGAGAACGTATGGAGGAAGATTAGAAACCCTGGAGTTCCACGACTAGATATTGAAGATGGGGTTTTCGTTGATGGTTGTTATTACTGGTTGGAAAGGAACTATGCCATAGTTGACCACACCAGTACTTGTCATGGTCACAAACTGAGGATAATGTCCTTCGATTTTCATTCTGAGCTGTTTGGGGAATTTAACCTCCCCGATGATCTTTCCCAAATTTTGGCAAGAAATCCCATAAATAAGCTTATGCGGTTTGAGGATTCACTTGCTCTTTGTGTTCTAGACGAACCACTAAATAAGGGGGACTCTGGTCTTCCTTATTGTATATGGTTGATGAGACAAGAAAATGGTGTGGTCACCTGGACTCTGCGTTTTAGATATGTACTTGAAGAGTGTGGGTATCCTTTAGCCATTACCAAGAACGGGACCCTAGTAATAGAGTTATTTTGCTCAAAGAACCCCGGTTTGGCAAGCATAGTCTTTTGTAACCAGAACATGATTCATCAAGATCATGGATTTGGTGAATGTATGGGTCCAGTAGAGATTTCAACATCGGTTTTTAATCTTTCTACTTTCGACACTTCCTTTCCGGAGAGTTTAATCATGTACGAGGGATGAAAATCGCTGCTGAAAGTCATCTGCTGATAACTGAAATCTCGGCGAGTTATATATATAGTACTCTTATCATCTTATCATCTTATATATGGATATAGTTTGATTATGAATTTTATATAATTGAAATATAGTGCTCTGTTACAGCAAAATTTCTTGCGGTTCTGTGCTTATATAAATTCTGAGTACATAACCAAGCAGACCCGATTAAGGCTGTTGCGGCAGTGATATACTAATAGTATTATTTTTACCGACTAGAGGAGATTGAAACTTAGCATCACCTTAAGATAATTCATATTTAACCCTTAAGTCTTTATAACTCTTCTCATCTCATAATATTTTGTGTTTTTATATGAAATATTATATATTTGTGTAGTTTTAATAAAAAAATATTTTTAAATAGGTCGTAATAAAATTATAAAAGTATGTCCACTTTATTAGATTAAATTTACTCTAATCTAATTTAAATATCACTTTAATAAGCACAAATATATAATTATAATGAGGTGAATAATATAAAACACAACTTAGCATCGAAAGTGACTAATTTTAAGAAATCTCATAATAACTAATTATAATATTATACTAAGACAAAATTTCCATTATTTTAGTGGGTTAAATTAGATATAAAAAATCACATATATTTATCTTTTAAAACTTCATAATACTTTTATTTACATAAGTGAATTTCACAAATTTATACTTTCACGATATACACTACATTAAATTTAATAATTTATATATTGTTTCATAAATAATTTAAGTATTTAAAAATTTTCAAATATATGGCTAAAAACTAATTATGTAGATAAAAATGAAATTAATGGCAAAAATTAATTATATTATATAACTATAATAGAATAATGATGAAAAAGATTAGGAGATACATCCATCCAATCCAGAATCCCCATTGCTTTAGTCAGGATAGCTAGGAAACTAAGTTGAGACAATATTTCTTGCTAAGCAAGTTGAGACAAATTTTAATTACTAGATTTTAGGAAATAGCAACATGGCTAAATCAGCTGTGGAGTATATAGTGCCTGTTTGTTGAAAAAAGCATAGAAACTTCTGGCTTCTTATGTTTTTACGGTTTTGTGTAAATATTTTTTTTAAGTTTGTGAAAACGGCCTCGTATACTAAAATTAGTTTCAAGATTTTACTGATTTTCAATGAAAAAACCATCTTTCTATAAAACATCTTTTGTATGCATGAAAGGATACTTTTGCAATATTTTAATGAAAAAATTTGTATGATTTCCACCGTCTATGATGAAACAGCCTGTCTTCATAGAACTTTTGTCTATATAAATTATCCTATCCATGTTAATGTGTATATTCCTTGTTAACTTTGAAGACCAAGCTGTTAGAAGCATTTTGGGTGTTATTACTAGCTAGGCTAAAACACTTCTAGTAAGAAATGGTTTCTTATTATTCTATATGTTTTGAAATCATTTTGTTCACAACCCCAGAGTTCTGACTAGGGATACATATATGTGAAACTAGATATGTAAATAGAAACTTGCAGAATAGAGTGAAAAGATAACATGTCAGGGGAGTAATTCTGATGGGTTAAAATTATAGAGCCCCAACACAAACTTGAATCTTGAGGCAGAACTATATAGGAATAGACAAACCTGAAGCAGATGATTCAGGGTTCAATTTTTTGAGAGGTGACACTAAAATGTTTTGGGTGACACTAAAATCTGTTCCCACAATTTATTTATTACTATACATCTTTTTTGCATAATTAGCTATGTAAAAGATGTGGTTACCATATGTATCATACTATCTTTTTTTTTTGGAAAGTATTGGTGGCGCAGCTTGTTGCTAGGTTGGCATTACGTTTCTAATAGTCCCGTTAGTCATTTGATTATATCTCGGGGCACCTGTAATGGAAGAATTACTTAATTGTTATTCTACAAAATCACACCGATAATGGATTCTTTTAAAGTCATATGATGTGTGTTCATCCATGAATTGTGTTCGTCCATGAATTGTATTAGAATACAGTTGCCCAGTTCCTTAAGCCAAAAGCCCCCGACCAATTAAGGACAGTGGACAGAAGGAAGGGACTACTGTTTTTGCAGTTTTGGTGACAATGCTTCGCATCATGTGATATAGGTTGATTATGAATTTTATTTACAGCTCTTAACAGAAAAATGTCTTTGAGTTCTATGATTATATAAATTGTGAGTACATGACCAATTAAGCACGCCAGATTAAGGTGTTGCACACTACAACAAAAATGGTTAAAAGCTACCGTCAAAATATGGTTGCTTTTAGATAAAAGCAACCGAACCGGGTTAAAAGCTACCGTCAAAATATGAATTTCGACCGATTGCACGAGGTTGAAACTTCACACCTGCTTAAGATACTTCATATTTCTCTCAAAATATCCCTCAATCTATCTCTCAATTTCATGATAATGCTTTGCTTATTATATCCCTCCAATTCTATACCTCTCATATGACCAAAACTACTGCTCCTTATTCTTTGCCAATACTTCCTCCTTCATAAAAAAATTTGATGTCCTTTTGAGACGGGCCAAGACTTGTACTTTGAAATTAATTGGTCAGGTTCATGGAATGCTTTTAATAACTGATTTACATACTGAGGGGCCGTTTGGGCAAACTTAAAAGAAGTGACTTCTTGCTTAAACTAAAGAAGTGGAGCAGAAGTGAGAAGTAAATAAGTTAATAAAGTGTTTGGAAAAGAAGCAGAAGCTGTGAGAGAGAAGCTAGGATTCTCACAGCTTCTTAAAAGTGCTTCTACTTCTTTACACAAACAGGTTAAGAAAAACAGGAGCCAGAAGTAGAAGCAACATCCTGTTAACAAACAGGCCCTGAGTATGCTTCCACATAGCTGTATATTTGGACTCGGTATTTCAAGAAACAAAGAGTCCTTGTTTCCACTTGTTTTAAGAAGCATTTGGATAACCGAGAAATAACTAATAAAAATAAACTTGAAATATTTTTATTGTTGGCACAACAAACAATTGGAAGATCGATATGATATTTTTACAATACCAAAATACTGAAAAAAAATTAAATTAGATTACTTTGGGGCGTGATACAATCACCTTTTTTAAGAATTTATTTCATCTCAATTGTTTATAACTACAATTTTCTAAGGAGTTGCTAGCGTACATTATTTCTCGAGGATACAACAATGCATGAAGGATGACAAATAGCAATATTTTAGTGCCACCTCTATTTTTTGAGAGGTGACACTAAAATGTTTTGGGTGTTTTTTTAATCACTAAGAGAAATTCAGGCTTTTAAATATATTTGTTTGGTGTTTGCGTGAAGTGCTTGATTTCCAATATAAATTCACTCAACTTGTAACTGTTTGCTTTCAAATCTTGCCCCCCTTAACTATATCAAATCCTGCAAAGTATCCGGTTAGGAATAGTTTAGGTTTACTATGACTGTGCAGTTATATCGTAAAATCGTACTAGGTTTTTTCATGGTAATAAACCGAGGTTAATGTCCTTTGATTTTCATTCTGAGCTGTTTGGGAAATTTAACCACCCGGATGATCTTTCCCAGATTTTGGGAAGAAATCCCATAAATAAGCTTATGCGGTTTGAGGATTCACTTGCTCTTTGTGTTCTAGACGAACAACTAAATAAGGGGGGCTCTGGTCTTTCTTATTGTATATGGTTGATGAGACAAGAAAATGGTGTAATCACCTGGACTCTGCGTTTCAAATATGTACTTGAAGGGTGTGGGTATCCTTTAAACATTACTAAGAACGGAACACTAGCTAGTAATAGAGTTATTTTGCTCAATGAACCACGGTTTAGCAAGCATAGTCTTTTGTAACGAGAGCATGATTCATAAAGACCAATATGGATTGGTAAGGTACAGAGATTTCAACATCGGTTTTTAATCTTTCTACTATCGACACTTACTTTCCAGAGAGTTTAATCATGCATATGTACGAGGGAGGGAAAATCGCTGCTGAAATATGCGAAGTAACTAAGCAACGAGAGTCCATCTGCTGATAATTGAAATCTTTGCAAGTTATAGTACTCTTATTATCTTATATAACGATTATATATGTGGACTGATAGTTTATGTTTTTTGATCTCGTAAAAACTACTCCCTCCGTCTCTTAGTACTTTTCCTGTTTGTCTTTGACACGTTTGCCAATACACACTTTTGATCGTTAATATTTTTAGTTTCGTATTAATATTAAATATAAAAATTTCACTGTATTAAAGTACTCGTGAATACGAATCCAACAAGATCACTCACGATTATATTTAGTCTTACAGATTTAACGTAAATTAGTAATTTGTCTCATGTTATGAACAGTCCCGACATTGCAAATAAGAAAAGAAAAAAGACACAGAGGGAGTACCATTTTTGTGTTTGTTGCTTTGTAATAGATTATATGTGGACTGATAGTTTATGTATTATTAATTATTGATGATGTGGCTTTGCATACCCTAAATCTTATAACTCTAGTGGAGGTGCTAGCTAGCATTTAATACCCACAAAAATCTCAATTAAAACTTTGAATTTCTTCTGGTGCAATTGTTCTGATAGGAACTTGTCTTAAATCTACTCTCCTTTTCTAAATCTTTTCCCATAATTTATTTATTACTATACATGTTTTCTGTATAATTAGCTAGGTAAAAATGTGGTTACCGTATGTATCAGACTATCTTCTTCTTCTTTTTTGGGAAAAGAATTGGTGGCGCAGCTTTTTCATAGCTTGGCATTATTCTCAGCTATAATCATCCGGGCGAATCTATAATGGATAATTTACTTTTATTCTACAAAATCACACCGATAATGGATATTTTTTTTAGTCACAAGATTTGTGTTCGTCCATGAATTGTACTCCCTCCGTTTCAAATTACATGTCCACTTTCAAAAAATCACATAGTTTAAGAAAAGTGGTTGTTCGCAAATTAATTATGTTAAATGACCATAACATGTGGAGTGAGATTGATTTTGGAAATATAAATATGAGATATGTGGAGTAGAAATGATTTTGGAAATATGATTTTGCATTGAAAGTTGAAGTAGACAAGTAATTTGAAACATAATTTTTTTTTCAAAGTGAACATGTAAATTGAAACGGAGGGAGTATTAGAATACAATTGTTGAGTTCATTAACGCAATAGCCCTGGACCATTAATTTAGGACAGTGGACAGAAGGAAGGGAGTAGTGTCTTTGCAGTTTTGCTGACAGTGTTTCGTATCATGTGATATAGGTTGATTATGAATTTTATTTATAGCTCTTCACAGCTAAATGACTTCCAGTTCTATGATTATATAAATACTGACTACATGACCAAGCACGCGCCAGATTAAGGTGTTGCAGCAGTGATACTAATACTACTATTTTGACCAATTACAAGAGGTTGAAACTGCGTACCAGCTTAAGATACTTCAAATTTCTTCTCAAATCCCTCATTCTGTCTCTCATTTTCATGATAATGCTTTGCTTATTATCCGCCCTTCTACCTCTCATATCACCAAAACTACTGCTCCTTATTCTTTGCGGATAATTCCTCCCTTATCAAAAAATTTGAAATTCCTTTTGAGACCCAGACTTGTACTTTGAAATTAATTGGTTTCAAATTATTAAATTAGCGGACTCTGAAATGAATTATTAAATACTTCTCGGATGAGCCAGAGCCCGCTCATCCGAGAAGTATTTAATAATTAATTTCAGAGTCCGCTAATTTAATAATTTGAAAGATAAAATCAATCACATCGGTACTGGTAAGTTTAAGTTATACCCCCATCCATTTCTAATAGCTAATCAGGTCTTACACTCAGTTTCAAGCATATATGGTTTCCCTACATAACCGACAATTTTAACCGTTTAGTTTTGTTGCAGTGAGAGCAACCGATTTTTGTTAGTTACTTTCAGCGATTTATACTTTGAAAGAGAAGTATGCATAACTTTTATGAGTTGACTGATCATCATCAAGTGGAGAGTAAATTGATCCTATTATCCACAAAACACACAAAAAACAAATGAATTTATATATACAGGCTGGCTTTAAATGGTAAACGTTGACAAATTAAGTTTAGTTAGTAGGTGAATATATGGACAAACATATATACTATAATTAAGTTCATTGTATATATGCTCTAGTTGATTATAAACCAGATAATCCACAACATGAATGGTAATATTGCTAGGATGTTCCACCAGGAAGACTGTGCAATGGCTAACCTCCAGCAGTTTGTAGTAGCTCAATACCATGCAGCACCGAGGCAAGCTCAAAATAGGGCACATCAATTCTTCAATGTAATGGATAGCTGATAGAGTATATATTTGCATATATTCTAGATGATTTTATTCTCATATTTATTATATTTTGCATTGAATTGGATATTTATTTAATAGATTTTAATGTTTTATTGTAGGAAGCAAGAAGTTCCTAAACTTGTAAGGAATTGGAATAAATAGCTTAATTTGGAGATTAATTTGAAGGAAATTCGGATTTGTTGGGTTGCTTGCACATGACTCACTGTTTGGGCCATATCTTGAGTTCTAGAAGTCAGAATTGGGTGATCTTATAGCCCAGGCGAAGCTTAGAGAATTTTCTTTTATTCAGAGATGGTCCAATATCCAAAATCCAACAGAATCAGCCCAGAATCATGAGAGAAAAGTCTGCTGCGAATTTTCCTTGGAGAAACCAATTCCGTTTGGGAAACTGTTTTGTATATCTTTGTAAGCATTAAAATTATATATATATTAGGAGAATAGACATTAGATAGTATTGTATAATTAGGTTATGTCTAAAACACTTTGTCTCTTCTTCTTCAAGACTTCGGGATTGAAGATTTCATTGTAATATCCATCTTTATTTTCTTTTATTTATCTATTATGCTAGAGTAGATTTTTATTCTAGAATTGAGTTGAACCCTAGTTGTGGTTGATGCATGATTTTCGATGATCTTTGATTGATTATGTTATTTGCTCTTGCTTATTGAGTTGTGCTGATTAACAATTACAGGTCAGACGTATTTATGTGTATTGTTCGAACCGATATCTATTTACCATCGGAAGTTGGATTTAGATGGTTGTGATTTATCCAATAAGGACATGAACTTCTCCATGGAAATAGGTAGAAAGAATTGTTTGGAAGTTAGGATGCTGTGTTTAATTTCTCTAAACTACATGATACCATGGAAATAGGCTTGATTGTATTTTAGAGAAGCAATTAATACTCGGAAGAGGTTATTGGTATTTTATAGGGCGCATCTTTCCTCTTGGGTAATTTATCTGATTAATTGGGGGAGAAAATCATAATTGCATTGATTCATGCTAGTGGGGATACTTGATTCTAGATATTTTTAGTTAATTGTTTTCTATATATTATTTGTATTAGTATAATATTAGTTTATTATCTCTCAGTTTTTATTGTGTTACTTGATTAGTTGGATTAAATCAAGAATAACTAGTGTTTGATACGTTTGTCTCTGTGGGATCGACTCTGACTTACCTTACTACATAGTTAGAAGGTTTGTTAGATATTTTATTATTTGATAGGCACGCGACAGCCTTGTCAAATTTTTGGTGCCGCTGCCGGGGACAAAGCGGTATTAGATTAGTTTGTTTTTGATAAGATCCAACTAATTAATTTTTTCTTCTGTTGCTTCGGCTATTATTCTTGTTCCGTTTAATCCTTCGCTTGTGGTTGTTCTTGTTTCTTGCAATTATTGAGTTTCAGGTTTTTACGACAAGAAAGCAAGCAAGTGAATGATGGAGGAAGAAGAAAGCATGGAGGCATTGACTAAGGCTATGCATTCATTATCTCGGACAATTAATGAACTTGAGCCTATATCTTCATATTTGGTTTCTACTTGTGAAGTTTGCGGTATGAAGGGACACACTCGAAATTATTGCCGATTCAACACCCCTTATTATCCAAACCAAGCACCGTATTGGGATAGTAATTTTAATTACTCTACCAATTACAACTCTGACCAAATACCACAATACAATCCTTATTCTAGTACATACAATTCTGATGGGGAATATTATCCTGATTTTTCCTACCAAAACAACTCACCTCCACCACAAAAGTCTAGCTTGGAAACTACCTTGGAAGCTTTTATCTCCAAATTTTCTAAAGTCAACCATTTAATCCTCAGTTTGAAGAGATGCAAGTTAGTCTATGCCAAGCTCAACCACCTGAAATCTACCCTCAACCACCACAAAATTCCCACTTGGAAATTCTTTTGCAAGAATTTATTTCAGCACAAAAGAAAACGAATGAAGAGTTTAAGACACATCTCAATGAGATGCAAGCTCATACCAAGTTGATGGAAAACACACTGGCTCAAATGACTCAACAGGTAACTCAATTCGTAGAGATGCGCAGTCAAACGGATAGTGAATCTACGAGTCAAATGGATGATGCAACTTTGTGGAATGGTGAGAAGGTCAAAAAGTCTACAAATGAGGTAAGTATCGGTAAGATAATTTTTGATGACTTTGATGATGATGATGATTTTGAAAGTCTTATCTTATTGACCCCTATACTTCTCAAGAAATAAACAAGTGTGAAAACTCTTATGATAATAATGATGTTGATTTCTTAGATGACTCTTTTTGCATGCTATTTGATGAGGGTGATAATATATCTGTGGTGGAAATTGATTCGGATAAGGATATTGTGAATTCAATTGTGGTAGATGATATGAAACCAAATTTGAATGAGATTGACTCAATTGATGTGAATATTGAGAATTTGTATACGCCTTATGTCGATCCAATTTGGGAGGATTTTGTGAAAAGTAACTATACACGTGTTGGTGATGATTTTTATAAATACTTTCACATGCCCCAATTTCTTGAGTATCATGTAAGTCTCGGGTGTCAATTTATATATCTTCTTGGTAATTTCATCGGTTCTCAAATAAATAGATTAATTGAAATTAGGAGATATGTACATTTGTTTGCTTTTTCACCTCATTGAGGAATGCTAGTTATATAAAATAAGTCGAGCTAATGACAATAAACAAGCGCTTCTTGGGAGGCAACCCATGATTGTTAAGGTTAATAATTTTTATATCTTGTGTCCGCCGGTGTGATGTTTCTGCTGGCAATATTGCTTCTAAGAGGGGAGTTGAACCTGGACCATGTTTCTTGAAAGCACAAACTCCAACCACTTGGGCAAACTTGCACTTTGAATTAATTTTGTAAAATCTAATATGTGGACATTGCTTGGATTGGGAAAATTAATTTCATAGAGCCACATTTCACTTCTTTTTCAAGCGGCACTTCGTGCTTATGCACTAGGGGAGTATTTCTAACCTTTCTTTGTATAATTTTTTATTTTATTCTTTTTGTATTTTTTTTGGAATATATTATTATTAATTTATTCATTGAGGACAATGAACCATTTAAGTGTGGGGATGAGTTCTTAATGAATGAAGAAAAATTCAAAAAAATTATATATGATTAAAATTTAAAAAAAAGATAAAAAAAAAGAGAAAAATTAGAATAAAAATTGTATACTGCCTTGTCTTAAATTTAGGAAATTCATGCTAGTTGCATTAGATTAGAGCATGTAGTTTTTTAGTAGTTTTTTGTTTTGTTTTTTTTTTCTTTTTAGTTTGCATTTGCATAAGTCATGAAAGTATATAATACCGAGTTAATTTCTTGTGATGAGCTTATTTGCATAATTTCTTGGCTAGTAGTCTTGATTATATGTGATGTCATGCATGCTTAGAGATTGTCTGTGCGGAAATTTTATTACACTATAAAAATGCTCTAGATACATGACTTAGGCTAGCTTAATTCTTGAGTCTTTGCTATGAGTCGAGCGTAGAATTTTGACTATTCCCTTTTGAGCTTAGAGTATGTAATTCTTAAGTTTGGGGAAGCTATGGGATGTATATGCCTTTCTAAAAAAAATAAAAAAAAATAGAATATTGAAATAAAGTATCGAGTACTCCTTTGAGATCAATGGGTGACAATATAATGTCATGTGGAAGGGACGATCCATGTACTTGTGCTGGTATTAAGCGCAATTGTACTAGAATAAATTTTTCTTGGTGACTTTTCACAACCCTTGGTTACTGGAGAATTACTTGACTTCAAAAAAAAAAAAGTGAAAAATATGAGATAGCGAAGTCTTATGGTGGTCGTAACTCACTTACCCTGATAAGCGTCCCGACCTTAGACCGAGCATGAAAAAAAAAAAGGAAAAAGAAAATATAAGAGAGGCATAAAAGTTCTTTAGTGACCCTAAGCTATAGTTGACTCTAATGTAACGAAGTGTTTAAGCATCATTCTGATTAACGGCTCATGGTTAAGACTCTGTTGAAGTCTGTTGGTCTCTGTTTTGTTTCATTAGAGAGCATGTTGAGCACACACGATGCACTCTGTACTTGCAGTGGAAGAGTTGCATGACTAATATGTGAGATAGATGAATGCTTTGATTGTTGCATATTCTGAAGATTATATATTGATGAGGTTAATGCTTTCATGATTGGATTTTAGCTTAGGCATATTCATTTAGGTTGCATTCATATTAGTTGCATGTTTGAGACTTGGCAGAAAAATATTTGATTTTGTGGGTATATCTTCTATAAACCCTCACGAGACAAAACTCGTCCTACTAGGGCTGCCTAGGGGTTTAACGGCTTGTTGCATGCGCTCAATGCAATCGTGTCATCTACGAAAGTGGTGTTAGTTAGTTAGGATATTTTTATTTCTTTTATTTGCCCGAGGACGTGCAAAAGGTAAGTGTGGGGATATTTGATACAGTATATATTTGCATATATTCTAGATGATTTTATTCTCATATTTATTATATTTTGCATTGAATTGGATATTTATTTAATAGATTTTAATGTTTTATTGTAAGAAGCAAGAAGTTCCTAAACTTGTAAGGAATTGGAATAAATAGCTTAATTTGGAGATTAATTTGAAGGAAATTCGGATTTGTTGGGTTGCTTGCACATGACTCACTGTTTGGGCCATATCTTGAGTTCTAGAAGTCAAAATTGGGTGATCTTACAGCCCACGCGAAGCTTAGAGAATTTTCTTTTATTCAAGATGGTCCAATATCCAAAATCCAACAGAATCAGCCCAGAATCATGAAAGAAAAGTCTGCTGCGAATTTTCCTTGGAGAAACCAATTCCGTTTGGGAAACTGTTTTGTATATCCTTGTAAGCATTAAAATTATATATATATTAGGAGAATAGACATTAGATAGTATTGTATAATTAGGTTAGGTCTAAAACACTTTGTCTCTTCTTCTTCAAGACTTCGGGATTGAAGATTTCATTGTAATATCCATCTTTATTTTCTTTTATTTATCTATTATGCTAGAGTAGATTTTTATTCTAGAATTGAGTTGAACCCTAGTTGTGGTTGATGCATGATTTTCGATGATCTTTGATTGATTATGTTATTTGCTCTTGCTTATTTAGTTGTGCTGATTAACAATTACAGGTCAGACGTGATTATGTGTATTGTTCGAACCGATATCTATTTACCATCGGAAGTTGGATTTAGATGGTTGTGATTTATCTAATAAGGACATAAACTTCTCTATGGAAATAGGTAGAAAGAATTGTTTGGAAGTTAGGATGCTGTGTTTAATGTCTCTAAACTACATGATACCATGGAAATAGGCTTGATTGTATTTTAGAGAAGCAATTAATACTCGGAAGAGGTTATTGGTATTTTATAGGGCGCATCTTTCCTCTTGGGTAATTTATCTGATTAATTGGGGGAGAAAATCATAATTGCATTGATTCATGCTAGTGGGGATACTTGATTCTAGATATTTTTAGTTAATTGTTTTCTATATATTATTTGTATTAGTATAATATTAGTTTATTATCTCTCAGTTTTTATTGTGTTACTTGATTAGTTGGATTAAATCAAGAATAACTAGTGTTTGATACGTTTGTCTCTGTGGGATCGACTCTGACTTACCTTACTACATAGTTAGAAGGTTTGTTAGATATTTTATTATTTGATAGGCACGCGACAGCCTTGTCAATAGCGATGGAAATGGAAGTGTTGATTACAGGGAGTTCAAGTATTTTTTAGTTTCTGAAGGCTTTGAATACTATGCTGGAAGAAATCTGTTCATGAAGTTGGACGGAGATGGGAATCGAGGTTTGGATTTTTGGGAGGTCATGACTCTTTACTATATTCTCAAAAGTGGGAGACCCTTCTGTTTTAGATGCGACTTTTTTTTGTGGGACGTTTATTTTGTTTGTAATGATTGTCGCGGAGGCCCCTACTACTTCTGCAACAACTGCTTCCAATGTCACCTGCAAGAACACAGATTTTCTGTTCAGGTTTTTTGTAATTAATTAGTAATATATATAGAGGGTAGTGATCAAATACAAAGCACTAAATACAAATCAAGGGAAACTAGTATATGATCACCCATCTCTAGATGATATCACCCACCCGCTATCCACCCTGACCCCATTAAATCCACCTCGGATCCACTAGAGGTCACTAAGGCTCCGGACGGGTTCCAGAGGTGCTCCAGACACTACAGGAAAACAGGTCAAAACCGACCGCACAAAACCGACCGCCGCATATAAAACCGACCGACGGTCGCGTGGTCGGTTTTAACCCGTCGAAATCACAAAACGACGTCGACCTGGGTGACGTGGCAACAAATAAAACCGACCGTCGGCAACGGTCGGTTATATGTATGACATGGCACTATTATAACCGACCGTTCTCTGTGGTCGGTTTTGTTTTACGCGGAAAAATAATTAAAAATCAATTTAAATAAAAATATCTGCGCGTCAGCCCCTCAAAACGACGTCGTTTTTTTGTTTGGTACTAAAACCGACCGATTGGTCGGTCGGTTTTAACCTGCAGCTTTTATATCACTTTTTAGCTACTAATGAGCTCACATTCACTTGAAATAAAAATCAAAGGAGAAGAAAGGAGCTAAAGTGGGGGAAGAATTATTGCTTGCAAACATTTCAAGTAAGTGATTTTCATTTATTTGCATTAAATGTGTGTGTGGTGGGTGTGTTAAATGTGTTTGTTATATTAAATGTGTGTGTATGTAATTACATTGAATGCTTGTATTGCATTAAATGTATGAAATTCATGTGAAATTATTTGTTAAATGTATGTGTGTATTGAATGTATGTGTGTATTGAATGTATGTGTTATTAAATGTATGTGTGTGTTAAATGTATGTGTGTGTTAAATGTGTGTTAAATGTGTGTGTAGATGACAAACTTGGA
This sequence comes from Daucus carota subsp. sativus, assembly GCF_001625215.2. Taxonomy (NCBI): domain Eukaryota; kingdom Viridiplantae; phylum Streptophyta; class Magnoliopsida; order Apiales; family Apiaceae; genus Daucus; species Daucus carota. The sequence goes on along the minus strand of NC_030389.2, from coordinate 29,362,336 downwards.
TCGAAGTTGGATTAGTAATCAAGTGCAAAGTGATAAAATTTCGTTAACTCCGGAATATAGGAATGGTGTAGAAACTTTTTTAAAATTTGCAAGTGAAAATGGAATGGGAGAAGATGGTACAATGAAGTGTCCTTGTAAACGTTGTAGGAATTTGAATTGGTTAAGTATCGACGATGTTAGATTCCATTTACTTGCTAAGGGGATGCTTGAGGGTTATACCGTTTGGACATCACATGGTGAAGAAAGAGGAAGAAAACGTAGTCGAACATCGCATAATCGTTATTGTGTTCGGGAACCTACGAGGGTAGAACAACCGGTAGATTTGAATGCGATGCTACATGATTTTGCCGGTGAAAATTCCGAATTTTATAACAACGTGGATACGGGAACTAGGAATGTAGAAGAAGTTCCAAATGATAGTGCAAGAAAATTGTATGAGGTGATTGTTGAAAATGGAGCACCTATTTATCCCGGTAATACGAAGTATACAAGGTTAAGCTTTACCACAAAATTATTAGAATTCAAGAATATCTCACATTGTAGTAATAAGGCTTTTGATAGTTTGCTTACACTTTTTGCGGATGTATTACCCAAAAAACACACGTTGCCCCAAACTTATTATGAAATGAAGAAGATAATGAAGGGTTTGAGGGTTGAATATCAAAAGATTGATTTATGTGAGAATGATTGTATGTTATTTTATGGAGATGACAAGGATAAAGTTGTGTGTGATATATGTGGTAAAGATCGTTATCGGGATGTTTTGAGGAAAGATGGTAAAAAAATACCAAAAAAAATATTGAGACATTTTCCTTTGATTCCTCGACTACAACGCTTGTATATGTCAAAACATACATCCGACCATATGAGATGGTACAAGAATCGAGATGTCAAAGATGGAGAAATTAGTCATCCCGCGGACGGAGAAGAGTGGAAAAATTTTGATCGTCGATATCCATCATTTGCTCAAGAAATTCGTAATATAAGGCTTGGCCTTGCAACCGACGGTTTCAACCCATTTGGCCCTACCGGGAAAAAAACATATAGTGTGTGGCCCATAGTAGTAGTTGTCTACAATCTTCCGCCATCAATGTGTATGAAAAAACCCTATATGTTTATGACCGATATAGTGCCGGGTCCGAATAGCATTGGCAAAGATATTAACGTTTGTCTAAGGCCTCTCATTGATGAATTGAAGATATTGTGGAATACGGGAATTGAAACATATGATCAATCTTCGAAACAGAATTTACAATGAGAGCGGCTCTTATGTGGACAATTAGTGATTATCCCGCTATGAGTATGATAAGTGGATGGTCGGGTAAAGGAAAATTAGGATGTCAAGTGTGTCTTGGAAGTGTGCAAGGGTTTCAATTAAAACATTGTGGTAAATGTAGTTTCTATGGCACGAACCGAATATTCCTTGAACCGAATGATCCACTACGTCGGAAAAGTAATTTGTTTGATAATGCGGAAAGAAGAGTGTTTCGTGGTCGTTTGTCCGGGAGGGTGTAAAGGAGTTGCTTGACGGTTTAGTTTTTCCACCACCCGGAAAGACTAATACAAAGGCGAGGAGTATCGGATATGGGGAAGAGCATCATTGGACTCATGTTCCAATTTTTTATGAACTCCCTTATTGGTCTTCACATAGTTTACGATATTCAATTGATATCATGCATACGGAAAAAAATGTTTTTGAGAACCTATTTTTTACTATTGTGAATGCGAAAAAGTCAAAGGATCACAAAGAAGCAAGAGCGGATTGCAAGCACTTTGGTGTGTTACCTCATTTGTGGATCGATGAAAATGGCAAGTCACCCAAAGCACCTTTTTCCATTACAAGAAAACAACGTAAACTTTTGTGTGAATGGATTAGTTCACTGAAACTTCCAGACGGTTATTCCTCAAATATATCTCGTTGTTGTAATGTTGAGGAGTGTACATTTTATGGATTCAAATCGCATGATTGTCATATATTTCTTCAAAAATTATTGCCTCTTGCAATTCGTGAGCTTTTACCGGCGCCTATTGCGGATGCCATCACGGCAATTGCAAATTTTTTTCAAGATTTGTGCTCATCCACGGTTACAAAAACCGATTTGGAAATAATGGAAAAATCAGTTGTGAAGGCATTATGTTTGTTGGAAACAATTTTTCCTCAAAGTTGGTTTGATTCGATGGAACACTTGGTTGTGCATTTGGCGGAAGAAATTAGACTTGTTGGACCTGCTTACTGGCATTGGATGTATCCAATTGAGCGTTTATTGGGGAAACTAAAACAAAAAGTCGGCAATAAAGCAAGAGTTGAGGGTTCCATTGCCGAACGATATATGGAGGAGGAGATTGTCAATATTTGTGCTTTTTACTTTGCATCCGACTCGATTCACAATAAATAAGTCGTAACGAAGTTTTGTTTGATGTACAAAAGACCGACAAATTAGAAGTTTTTAAATATCCATGTGATTCTCTTGGAAAGAACGAAGTCGATATTTGAATGATGATGAGCAATTATTAGCTGATGAATATGTTCTTCTAAACTCTCCTGAAGTTCAACCTTATCTAAGGTATGTTAAATACATTTTATGATAAATTTTTGTGAAGATGTCAATACATTTTATGATAAATTCATGTTATTGACATTTATGCATTATTGTAGGAGGTACCAAGATCGAGTTATGAGACAACGTCCTGAGACAACACCACAACAATTAGATCATATTGTGAAAACTCGATTCAAAGCTTGGTTTAAGAAAAAGGTTGAGAAAGACGAGATAGACGGACCTCGTTTCATGGACTTGCTAGAAGGACCGGCATTAAAGGTCATGACTTTTGAAACTTGTCAAGTTAATGGATATAAATTTTCAACATCATCCGCATCCGGTTCCGGTGTTGTAGTTAAAGGAACTTTGCAGGAAAATAATCTTGATTATTATGGTCAACTAATAGAAATTATAAGACTTATTTATCAAGGATGCAATCATGTATATTTGTTCAAATGTATTTGGTTTGATAGTCTCGGAAATGGTGTGAGGATCGATAAGAATCGAGTGGTGACGGTTGATATAACTTCAAGATTGAGATCTAACGAAGTTTTTATTTTAGCTAGTCAAGCCTCTCAAGTATATTACGCTCCTAGCGTATTGGATCCACGAAGCAAAATATATACGGTGGTCAAATCTAAAAGTCGTCCGATTGATGAATCAATTATTGTGCAAAATGATATAGAGGACGCTTTTCAAGAAGATAGATCTAATGCCGCTAGCTCATTTTCACTATTTGTTGATTTTGCACAATATGGACAAATACCATTTATTCGGCATGAAAATCAAGATGATGATGATGAAGAAGACGACTTGCGAGATGATGAAAATCAAGATGATGATGATGATGTTGAACACAATGAAGAAGAGGAAGATGATAATGAAGATGATGATGAAGATAATGATGATGATAATGAAGATGATGATGAAGATGATGACGGTTTTGATGACTTTCAATGATGTGTAAATAATATACAATGGTGTAATCATATACAATGTTGTTTAGGCTGCTTAGTAATTTGGTTATGTATTGGTATTTGATGTTGGTACAGGATTTGGCAATTGAAACTGCAAAAGAATCTGTTTTTTTTCAATTTTTGCCCAGAAAACCGACCGTCAAACAACATAACCGACCGGTTTTGACCATTAAACTACAGAAAACCGACCGCATTCATATAAAACCGACCCCCATTTTCAGAAAAACGACCGCATTCATATAGGCACGGTCGGTTATAAGCCGGTCGGTTATAAAATCCAGGATAGCGTACTGCCACAAAACCGACCGTGTCAAAACCGACCACATATAACCGACCGTTGCAGGATTTGACATCGGTCGGTTTTACTTAAAAGTCAGTCAAAGCCTCTGTATATTATTTGTTATCTATATATAAATTATAATAATATAACTTTACCAAAAAACCGACCGTGTTCATGTAAAACCGACCACTTTTTCCTGAAAACCGACCGGATTCAATTAAAACCGACCGTCTGCCCAGAAAACCGACCACTGGCCCCTTTGACTTCGGTCGGTTTTAACTAAAAGTCAGTCAAAGTCTACATATTATTTATTATATAGACATATAAATTATAATATATAAACAAATATATATATATTATATAAATATGTATATATATATATATTATTTTACATAATATTTTACATGTAATATTTATATAAAATATATTCGTAATATAAATATATATACAGTCATAGCTATCTCTTCAATCTTACATACACGGATGGTTACAAGTGAAGTGTCCGGAGAGGAAGGTGTGAAACCTAACTCTGTTTCCTCCTTTGCTCACGGTGATAAGTAAACGTCGTTCATCCTGTCCCCTTTGACGGTATTCAAGCAGATCGTAGGCTGACTCAGTACTAGTCACTATCCTGTGTCTATATTATTGGCTCATTTTTAATATATATTATTTTAACTTTTTTTTCCTAACTTCACGTGCCAAAAATTTAAGATTATTCCGATCATTGCATGTACATTCTTATAACTGATATATGTCATAAGCAGTGTTCTAATTAATAATCGCCGATTTAACTGAGTAATCCCCGATTACTCCACTGCAAGGTCGGACATTGATTCGATTTTTGAAATACGATTAATCCTTATATATATTTCTTAATCGAAGTATATACGATAAATATACCAATTAAAATATTATATTACCTTAAATATGAATAATTATAGAGTTTATGAATATAATAAATATATTAGTTGCTAATATAGTAATATTACTTTTGATTTAAAATTAAAATATTATTAAATAATACTAGCTATTAATATAATATTATCTAACTATTTTTAATATTAAAATATTAAAAGGTATGGTTTTTATTTAATTAAATAATATAATTTGGCCATTTTTTCAATTTAGGGTTCCTTAAAACCGACCGACGTACTATAAAACCGACCGATTTTTTTTTGCGCCTAATTTTTCACGAAAAATTAAAACACGCGCCTTAGTGAAACGACGTCGTTTCACCGGACCCAACGCCATAACCGACCGCTCCGTCGGTCGGTTTAAGCTCTGTATATATAAAAAAAACAGCCGTTTTATTTCTTTTCCTTTTATCTTTCTCTCAACTCTCATCTCTCTCGCCCTCTGAACTCCCCTCTCTGAACTCAAATCTCTCTCGCTCTCAAATCTCTCTCGCTGTCTAATCTCTCTTGCTGTAAACTCCTTCTCTCAAATGGCAATTCAATCTTTCATCTCTCTCGCTCTCAACTCCCTCTTTCTCAACTTGCTCGTGATTATGGTTGCGCTCGATTCTCTATGCGAATTTGTACTCGGTTCACAGAGGAGGGTTCGGTTCCTCGGAAGAAGAAAGCCCTTCGCTTTTCGGTTTGGGTTCGGATGATTCGGTATGCTCGATTCGTTTAGTTTGGGCTCTATTTCATTTTTTCAATTTAGTTTAGTTTAGTTTGTATGTGTATATGTTGGTGTGTTGTGTATCTGCATATATTTGTTTGTATTTGTGTTAATTTCTGGGAATTTCATCTATGGGTATGTATTTGCGTATGTTTGTAAGAGTATAAGTTTGTGTTAATTAGTATATACGTGTATGAAAAATTTTGCATGCAATTTGTCCGTCGGTTATATGCAATTTGTCCGTCGGTTATAAGTGGGGTGAAATTTTTCTTAAATTTTCAATTTGTATAGTTTTTGTTTTCTTAGGCCCATCATTTGTATGTTTGTATGTGTTTGTATATGTTTGGTTGAGCAAAACACATACTAATTGTATAATTATACAAATTAGTATGTATATTTTGTATATGTATAGTTTGTATATTACTTTAAATATGAATAAAGTAAGCGTGTATGTGTTGTGTTTGTGTTAAGGGGATAAGTGTTTAAGTGTGTTGTGTTTGTGTTAAGGGGATAAGTGTTTAAGTGTGTATGTTTTGAGTTTTGGATTTAACTTGATTTTAATTTTAATGAATTGTATTGTAGGGGCTCTTTGGTTGGGTGATGATTATCGTCATGATTTCAATGACGATATATATCATGGCAAGAAAAAGGAAAGCAACGGACAAGGACACCAACAAAGGCAAGGGAAAGAGTGTCGGTAGTAGTACAAACAAAAGGCGTGCGAAGGGAAAAGGCAAGGGGAAAGAAAAGACGGTGTTGCGTGACGAGCCAACAGATTCGGATACCGAATCGGACCAAAACCCAAGGGAGGCGGAGGCGGAGGAGGAACCGGTGAGAAGAGTGAGGATGCCGCGGTCACATTCATGCGGCATTTTTGGAGCTAAGATACCAACAAGACCTCGACGGATCAATATCTCCGATGGACAGTAAGTATATTTTTTTATATGTAGTGTTTTGTAGTGATTTGTAATGATTAATATATATAGTGTGCGTTAGTTATTAATAATTTGTTCACGAGTTTATATTTCTAATGTTCTTATATAGTATTGAAGATAATGAGGCAAAAAAGACTTTGCTTGCGATTATTCGGGCAAGATGGCCTTTGGGTAAATACACGTTTAGTGACATAGACGCGGCTTACCCAAAGTGGCTCGGTCTAAGGGTTGAGGAGTTTCTAGTAAGTAGATTTTTTTTTAATATAATATGTTTTTGATTTTGTTGGTAATTGGTGTGATTATTCAATTTTAATCCTTTGTACTTGTTGATATTATGTAGAAATATTATAGGCAATTGAAAGGTCAAAGCCGTTCAAAAGCCAAAGCTATCATTGAAGATCACATAAAGGTCACAATCAAAAGGACCATGAATGAATTGAAGAGGAGGATCGAGAGGAAGTCAAGGGAGGAAGGGGTTTCGAAGTTGGCTTTGAAACCGGAATATTGGAATATCATTTTTTGGAAAGATCTTCTCAAGTATTGGGACACGGATGAAGGCCATTTGCATAGGTCGGAAGTTGGAGCTGCTAATCGGCAACACGTGGAAAGGTTGCATAGCGCGGGTGCTCGCTCTTTCAACCGTGTGCGCGAGGGTAATACTATTTTTAATATGCAAACACACACACATACATTTTGTTTTTACCTTATAATTATATAATATATAATATAATAATGCAAATGCTAATGCTAATATAGTTATTTTGTGGTATAATTCAAGAACATGAAAAAGAAATTGTCTAAAAGTCCGACGAAGCTTGAGGTGTGGGATGAATGCCACACTAGGATCGGCTCCACTCCCGAGAGCCGAATATATACTACCCCCGCCGCTATGCGCATTGCGGTAATCTTCTAATTTTAGCATTTTAATTAATTGTGATAACCATGAATACGTCAATATGTTTATATGTTTAATTAATGCTTATATCTTCTAATTTTAGCACTTTAATTAATTGTTTATATCATAACTATGAATGCTAATTAATTGTGAAAAATGTGTAGGAACGATATGCCTCCATTCTTGATCGTATGCCGGTGGAGGTTACTCAAGCGGGGGAGCGGGATGAGCCTTGGGATTGGTGGATGGAAGCAATGGAGGTTCCCCAAGGCGAGAGGCCAAAAAAGAATTACGTTGTGGGGTTCCCTAAAGCTCGAGCTAGTGATTTGATCCCAACACTAGCCACTCGCTATAGGGATTCCACCCGTGGCGGCGCCGGCTCATCCTCATCCGCTCCAACACAAAATCCGGTGGTTCCCGATTCCATCTTCCTCCCGATTGTCCGCAATGTGCTCAATGAAACCCGTGCCAATCCTCTCCAATTTGCTCGTCGCCTATCGGATGAGGAGATAACAACTTTGCACGCACAGCCCTCGAGGCATCCGATCCAGCCGCTGACCCGGCTCGGAGGGCTGAATGGAATAGCCTTCTCGGCGGCGAGATTGTGCACATTGTAGGGACATTGCTCGAGGATGTCCTCCAAAAAATGGATGCTCGTGCTCAAATGGTAATATACTTATGCTTTGTTTTTTGTTTTGGTTGATATGTAAAAATGAATGGATTTCTAATTGTTTGACATGTTTTTGTAGGCAACTGCGCAAGAGGGAGAGAAAGATTACACGGATGTGGATGAGGAGACGGATGAAAACACGGATGATGAGGGTGAAGCGAAGCCGGTGGCGAAGACGGCGGGGAAGGTGGTGGTGAAGGCGGTGGCGAAGATGGTGGCGACGGCGGTGGTGAATCATCCGATGTTTCATTGACCGATTAGTGTAATTTATATTTTAATTTTAACGGATGGTATATATTAAGACAGTGGTTGGATTTGGATTGTGAATGTTTGGGTTTTGAATTGTTTGAATGTTTGGATTTGAATTTGTAATTAGTATGTTTGGATTTTGAATTGTTTGGATTTGGATTTGTAATTAGAATGTTGGATTTGGTTTAATTAGAATTGTTTCGTTTAATTTTGTTGTTGGTATTTTGTAATGTTTGGTTGTTTAGGATGCTTGGTTTGATTGTTTGGTTGGTATGATTTTGGTACAGGGAATTGATTGGAAACTGCAGATTCTGCTGCAATTTTTTTAAAAATTCACCCAGTAAAACCGACCGAATGGTCCCAAAACCGACCACTTTTTACCATATTGATGCCAGAAAACCGACCGCATTCAACTATAACCGACCGTGCTCATCACATAAAACCCAGAAAACCGACCGCATTCATCAAGAGTCGGTCGGTTATGAGACGGTCGGTTATGTGAATCAGGGTGGCCTTCTGCAACAAACCCGACCGACTCATAACCGACCGCACATAACCGACCGTGGCAGAAGGTTGACTGCGGTCGGTTTTGTGTCAAAGTCAACCCAGATAAAAAGCACAAAACCGACCACTTAAGTCGGTCGGTTTTACTAGTCGCTTCTGACGTGGTGTGTGACACGTGTTGACACGTGGTGACAGGTGGCATCAAGTGGGGCCACTTTTCTGGGAACAAAAAGGCACATAACCGACCACACACTTGGTCGGTTTTAAGGGTTAAAAGCCGACCAATTCGCGTAACCGACCAGGTTTTAACCGACCAGCCATATCGGTCGGTTTTAGGCTCATAACCGACCGATATTGTTCATAACCGACCGATTCTGACGGTCGGTTTTGACCTGTTTTCCCGTAGTGAGACAAGCTCAAGAGCCGCTACTTCACTTTACCTCGGGTCCATGCTCAGAGCCTACACACCTCCCCATCCTCTTAAAAACATTGGTTTGTACTTAGTAGTTTGTATAGTAGAGCAACAATCTGTATATATAACGGTTATTTAAATACTACTTACATATATGAAATAGTTGTTTAGCATGCTTCTCATGTCTAAAATTAATTGCCTAATGACTAAGTGCCTAATAATTTTTTCGATATTAATGCAGCCCATGGGAGGTCCTTCAATGCAAAGATCTCAAACGTATGCTGTGGCTCAGGTCTGTTATTGTATAAATCTCTGTGAAAAACACGTTTTAGACCGAGAATAATTAGAATATCGTACAAAAACTCATTCTTCACTTCATTTCGTGTATTTTCTATATCTTTTATATATCTTATATACTTATCAGAACAGGACATCTGTATCTATGAACATACTACAAGCTGGTCAGC